>NC_140958.1:86815904-86965904 GCF_014529385.1 Adiantum capillus-veneris | reverse complement strand
AAACGACATGATATTGAGCTGAGACACATTTTTCCCGAGCACTGGAGCCTCTAGCCTCTCTCTCTCTCTCTCTCTCTCTCTCTCTCTCTCTCTCTCTCTCTCTCTCTCTCTCTCTCTCTCTCTCTCTCTCTCTCTCTCTCTCTCTACTCCCGCCCCCATGCGGGTGCATGCTTATCAAGGTGTGCGATGTGTGATTGCAGGTCCATTTTGACCACCTGATTGGCAGGTTGCATCTGGGTCAGTGCTCACCACAAACCTAGGTATATTGGAATGCCACCTAAATTTTTTGGGATTTACGTCCAGATTTTGAATTTAAAGGAGAGAAAACCTACAAAATTTAGAGAAATTTAGTGTAAAAACCTTCAATTTTAATCAATTTACCTCTAAAATTTCACATATGTAGGTTTCCCAAGTGTTTCGAAAAAGGTTTTTCGAGCACTGATATGAGTGCAAGGATAACCCTCAAGGCTTCTACCTGTTGATGCATCTTTGAATGTTGTCACTTCTTGCTCTCTTTTCCCTATGTCTATATAAACATAATATCTATACTATCTACAATAGAGGGAGGGATTCTGGCTCCCTCTCCTGCCATGTGGCTCAACGAGCTTCATCTGATGGTGCTCTTTGCAACCACAACGATCAGAGCTAGACAGAGAGACAAGGAGACGTGCTGACCAGCATTAGGAAAAGAGAGATAGAAAGAGAGAGGTGGCTCATGGGCCCAGGTCTAGAAAAATACATTTTCCCTAGCCGAAGAAAATAATGGCAAACTTGAAATTCCCAGTCGAGCTCACAGAGGGAAAAGAGCCCTTTGAGCACCAGTAGTCAGAGGCCGTCGAGAAGCTTTTAGGACAGGTGTCCAAGTTGTCTCCCTCAATGTCTCGCATATGACTTCCAGCGTATGGTAGCCTACGGTGCTACGCTCCTGCTCTCTTCCACTTCTCATTACTAATGTGCTTGATTAGGTTACTCTAGCTAACTGCACATGCAGACCTTTGACCTCCTAGCTTGAATATGAGCATCATGAGCAAGCGATGACGATGCTACAACAAGCCCTACAAGTAGAGTAGTCCTAGCTGCCATCAAAGTCTGCTTTCACCAAGCTCTCTCTCTCTCTCTCTCTCTCTCTCTCTCTCTCTCTCTCTCCCCCCCCCCCCCCATGCCATCATTTTACGGGCATAATTAATTCCCTTCCATGATGAAGGAAGATCTTCTTCTTCTTTTTCTTGCACATTGGACCAAGGACAGATCTTGGCTCTCTCTCTCTCTCTCTCTCTCTCTCTCTCTCTCTCTCTCTCTCTCTCTCTCTCTCTCTGTGTGTGTGTGTGTGTGTGTGTGTGTGTGTGTGTGTGTGTGGATACATTTTCCCTAACCGATGAAAAATAAAGGCAAACTTGAAATTTCCAGTCGAGTTCAGAGAGTCAGAGCCCTTTGACCACCAAAAGTAGGAGGCTGTTGAGGAGCTTTTAGGACAGGTGCCTAGGCTGTCTCCCTCAATGTCTCACAAACGGCTGCCAACGTACGGTCCTACAGCCTATGGCACTATGCTCCTTCTCTCTTCCACCTCTCATTAATAATGTGATTTATTAGGTTACTCTAGCCGACTGGACATGCAAACCTGCAACCTCCTCTAAAGTCTGTTGTGATGCCTGCTCATCTGAATTCCACATATTTAGTCTAAAAAGATCGGTGATCTTCCGTTGTGAGGGTCTCCTACTGTTTGGTCTCCTCGAGAGGATCTCCTTACGTATGCACAGCTCCAATAAAAATAGCCCAAGACATCTCTGATCATGTTATCTCATAACTTTGGCCAATGGTCCAAAACCCTCTCTGAATAGGTAGTGGAAGCAAGGGGTTTGAGGGTAAGAGGGTCCATGCCGCCGTTGAAGGCGACGCTGTTTTACTAGTCTACTATAATTTACATGCATTGACAATGGTGTTCATAATAATTTTATGTTCAAGAGTCATGACTACTTTTGTCACCACACAATTTGGCACAGGGGTCCTTTATTAGGGATCTAAGGTTCAGATAAGGTCTCCGTAGGGTTCAAGTAGTCGACCATTGGATCAAGCTGGTGAACTTGGAGTAAATTAAGTGTTAACTAGGGGGTTAACTAGGCAACACCTAGTTTACTCATAGCTCACTGATTATTACCTACTTGACGCCTATTTCACCAACTTTATCAAATGATTGGGCTTGTTTGCTATGACCATTGGATCAAGCTGAGGAAACTTGTGGTAAATTGAGTGTGAACTAGGGGTCAACTAGGCACAACACGTAGTTTACCCATAGCTCACCAACCGTTGTGTAACTGATTCCTAGTTCACCAACTTGATTAAACAATTTATTGCATCACCATTTGAGTTGAGTTCACTACATCACCATTTGGATCAAGGTAACTCTTGGTGAAGTGATTGCAAACTTGGGTCATCTAGGCAACACCTAGTTCACCAACTCCATCAAACAATTGAGGCTACCTATTGCATCCGTGCCTTGTAGAAAAGTGGATACACTATGAAGCCTACTCTCCCTAAGCATAAGCATAGTAAGAAAGGCCAACACTAGGAAGATTAAAATTTCCTTATGGTACTAATTTAAGGATCTCTTGTGATATTCTATGGATGTAAAGCACCTGTGACGTAAAAGTTCTTATGATTCTTATCATGTTGGATCTCTCATGGATTCTTTTCAAAAGTAGTAGGCCCAAACTACCATGGTAATGTTATGTCATGTGGATGCACTAATCTATAAAGCGATGAAAGAGAGAAAACTTATAATTTTAGATGAAATCATCACGATGTGGTGGTGTTGTGCTTGAGAGAGAGAGAGAGAGAGACTCAACTGTCATGTCATCGTACGAGCTCGACAGAATCTTTATCGATTCCCGATCCCAAGCTAAAAAGAAACCATAGGAGTTGCTTGGTTCCAACATGGAGGAGTGTTGGTGGGAGATATGATCTATCATGTGAAATTAATTATTTCTTTTTTAAAAAATTGGTCCTTTCTCTTTAGGCTTGTAAGTTTTAATGTTGGAATTGAAGCTGTTACCTGATTGGACCGATTGCTTGACTTCTTACTCTCCAATTCCCAAACATCTTCCTTGGGTTTCCCACATTGCAAACATTTAGGGCCGTTGTCCTCTCAAGTCCCACTTGTTTAGAGGATGAATCCTGATATTGAAATAATCTCCTTTAGGTACCTTGCAACTTTCTCCAAAAGCATCACCTTGCAATTTGGAACATGCACCCTTCATAACAAACTACCAAAGAAGTAAGTACTAAGACCAAACAAACACACTTTCAAGAGCTTTGATATACATTTTCAAAAAATGTGAACTTTTCAAGGCCAATTTGATGTGCTAATATTATGATCTAAGAACCTAAAGTCAAGCAATATTGACCATCTCAATTGCCAGAAATCCTCCATTGAACTAGTGCAATTAACCCCCTAAGCTTCAAATTGCTAGCAAATGTTCTTGAGTGCATGACCTCCCACTTGTGGCCATGCTTTCCTACACTTTGGACAATACAGCCATGCATAGACCCTTAGGGATGGCGTTTTTTTTTTGCTCCCAACCACTATTTTTTCTTTAACTTACTCCTTTTTATATGACCCAAAACACCCATCAAAATGTCAAAGGTGCTTAGAGACAACGTTCTTTTGCTACACACCCCTATTCTTCCTCGCAACACCTCCTACTTAACAACAAACTGGGATGCACTCGCTAGACCAGTGGAACAAGGTGGCATAGGGATCCTCAACCTTGTTGTTCATGAGGAGACCCTTTGTACCAAGTTTGTCGTCTCGATTACGCAACAAAGACCAGGCATGGGCTATCATGACCTACTATATGATGAACCAGGCGAAGCTCTACTCAGAAGGGAGGCACTGGAAAAGGGCTAAGGTTGATAACTAATTGCTCACCCCTTAGTGGACCTCCAGCCTGAGACTGGGTGGAATAAAGGGTGGACTGGTGCACACGTGCTACAGAGCGACTGAGTCTTTGGAGGGGGGGAGGGAATTAGATACTTCTAGAACTCCATAACATTCTGGTCCCCTTGGCTCTCCAAAGCAACCATACCTTTGAACCGCTGGAGAGAGATTGACAGAAAGGTGGACAACAAAGGACTCCATCGGTTGACCCACTTGTGGGACTTCATCAGCCTGAACTAGAAGGGGAAGACCTTGTGGCTACCCAGTTTTACCTTAACGGCATGAAGAGTTTGCTCATCAATAGGGCTTCAGAAAGACTGGGCAATCTCTTAATGCCTCTAAGCGTACCCAGTTTTGAATGGAATGCTTGGTAATGGCCACAGAGTAGTCACTTCGTCAACCCACACACCAAGTTCATGTACCTAGCACTTATCCACAAGGCAGATTGGTTTGCATCCTCAACAAATAGTGGGGTAAGCAATGGCTAGAGGCTCGATGCCTAGTGTCTACAAAGAACACATGGAATCCTCCGTTACCCTTGTCAATGAAGATCTTTTTATGATAGGTTTTATGGGAGGCCTTGCCATCAAGCGAGAAGATCTTAGCCCGAGGTATAGGCTCCAATAGGTGCTCGTCCTACAAAACGGCTAGGGAGGCCTTGCCCCACTTGTTCATGGAATGCCCGAGAGTCAGAGGCCTGGTAGGTAAGGTGTGTAAATGGATGTAAAGGACCTGGAAGACAGGGTTCTCCAAGAATGATTTTCTCCTTGGAGGGAAAGGGATGAAAAGCCACGTGCTTTTGATATGTACTCAAGCTCTTAGATTCTGCTTCTTACACCATATCTAGAAGGCCAGGAATGAACGAGTGTTTGACCATGATCTCTCGTTAGCTAGCTACTCACAAATTATTCAAGAAAGGAGGGTAACTATTATTGAGATTGGGAAAAGCAAGATCTCAGACGAGTGGAATAGGATAATTTTCACAGTCAGGTCTATAACGATTTGATGTATGCTAGGTTCAGGGTTTCTTGGTGAAAAGCATGATCATCGGTTCCGTATGGAGGAATATATGTGCCCATGGCTCGAATTGAGCATGGCGCTAATGTAATGGTTTTGTCTTAATATAACCTCTCATATTATGAGATTGGAAAAAAGAAAAAAAGGGATAACAAGGTGAAAAGTTAAAATGGCTTGCATAAGAGGATGCCGTGAGTGTGTGTGACCCACTATTTAATGTCCATCCTTATATAGATAATAAAAAGTGTCATCTATCTTTTAGTGTCGCATAACATACATAAATCTATACTATATACAAAGGGGAAGGGATTCCGGCAGCCCCTACCCCCACGTGTCAAAACCGGCCATGTTGGGTGAGACAACGAGAGACACACACACACACACACACACACACAGATAGAGAGAGGGAGAGAGAGGGGGGGCCACTACTAGAGGTGGTGCCTCTAGAACAGTAGACTTAATGCCCTTCTTATCTTATAAGAAAAATCGTTTTCCATCATTAGGTTGCCATGTGTCACTTATTGACAAGCTTTATCCACACCTTTCCATCTCTATCTTTCAACCCAAAATGTTCTCTCTCTCTATGTAACTCTCTCTACCTCCATCTTTGCTTTCTCTATCGCTATCTACATCTCCCTATCTATCTTTTGGTGCTCTCTTGATCTAAATCTACATGTTTCTATCCACCTCTCTTTATATCTTTCTCTCGCTATCTTTTGTCAGATTTTTATATCTACCTCTCTACTCTCCCCATCTCTATGCCCCTTGTGTCACTCAAATTGTGCAAAAACTATCTACTCCAAAAATTTTAAAATCTATAGGTATTAAAAATTATATTAATAAAATTAACCACGCATACGTAATGTTGTATGACATACGTAATCTCTATGCGACCTTGTAAGCCACTCTATAAGCCCATTATCCTGAAAGTGGCGTCAAATCCTAGTGTGATATTAATGCTAAAAATTTGCATTCAAAAATTTGGCTTACTTGTTAGCGTTTGGGTTATAAGTTGAGCAATAAGGGAAGACTCCTAACGAAATCCTCATAAAATAATAGAAGGCACATCAACAAAGATTCAACACTTTTGGAAGTTGGGTTTTCTTTAATTTTTTAAAATAATTTTTTGATTTTACTCTTTTGAGATTTTGATGCTTCTAGACTTAAGGAGTCTGGAGCATCTCTTTAGCTAGTTAAATAGTGCTTGAAGTTCTTAAATTTGTACTTTAGAGTACAACCTTTTTATCCCAAGAACTTGATCAATATGCAAATGCCTCCATAGCTTCACATCATCTCTCTTATATTTGGTTTGTTGTCACCTCATCTCCTCACTCATCCCTCATCTTTCGCATTGCATTAAAGTATGTTAGCCTCACCTATTTTAGAGAGAGCTTTAGTGAGGGATATATATATATATATATATATATTGCAAAACTCACAATTGTGAGTGGATTATATTGAGCAGCCCAAAAAATTACAAGGTTTTGTCATGCTCATGTTAAGCCATGACAACATCCAGGGATCATAATTACAACAGCTATCAGGGCAGCCACCCCTACCACCCCGCCTCCCCATCCTTGATACCCAAAGTCCATACTCTTGTCATTCTTAGATCTTTTATTTACCTATGGCCAAGATTTGCCCCCATCCTAGGCATCCCATCTACTGACAACAAGGCACAAGTAGTCCTAGACCAATCCTCTAAGTGATGCTTGCGCCCGAGTGCCCATATTAGCACTTTGCTTTCCTCTATAATTTCTACGAAGCTTGCCACCTCAAATCCTCCTTCAAAAACACGACGGTTCCTTGTCCGCCATACATTATGAAAGAAGAAGTATCTGACGATTGGAGTGCTGACGAGGAGTGCAGGACTACCTGAATTTTTACCTCCAAGGCATAGGTCAGTCTTGAAAAAACTAATTTTCCTTGTTCTCTGGACCCACTTGCATACTTTCCCTACGAGGCCTTTTATAGTTGGGCAGTCCATGAATAGGTGGTTCAGATCTTCACTAGCTAACCTGCACCCCACGCATCGATCTGACCCAATCCCTCTATCCTGAATCTTCACCCCCGTCGGTAGAACACCCCAAATAACCTTCCATAAGAAAACCTTCATGTACTGTGGAACCTTTGGCTTCCATATGTTCTCCATTACATGCTCCCACCTTTCCTCCGGCCATTGCTTTTTCCATAGCTTGTTAAGGGGGCTAGACCAATTCTTCTTTTGAATCATTGTCTGATAAATGATTTTAGTATGGGGTTTCCACAAGAGACTGCTTCCGGGCCATTTCCAGGCATTCTAGTCCAACTCCGAATCACAGATTGGCATCACTAGATTGTGAAGCTCTTTCATCACTTTGTGGACAAGCAAGACCTCCAAGCTATTGAGTTGGTATTGGGAAACCATTAGGTCAATGGTTTTCCAACTCTTGTTGACACTATCCCAGAAGTGCTCAAGCCAGATCAGACCCTTATTATTCAGCTTCCTGGCAGTCTCAATCCAATAGGGAGTTTGTGGTGGATCTACAACTTTGGAGAGCGAGGGGGACCAATGCAGGACTGAGTTCTTGAAGTATCTAGCTTCTTCCCCCCACTGTAAGACTCTTGCTACTCTATTGCATTTTCTTACCAATTCTCGTGAGCTACCCCCCAGTCTTAAGGTAGACCATGCCGGGGCTAGCAGTTTGTCATGAACCTCCACCCCTCTCCACTTTCCTCCCTTCGAGCCAAGTTTAGATGCTTCTATCATATCTCTGATCATGACAACCCAAACTTGATCCTGTTTAGCCAAGGAAACAACAAATTTGGTGCAACAAGCTTATGCATGGTCTACAGGGTTGAGAATCCTGAGGCCTCCTTGATTCCCCGACCGAGCAACTGATTCCCAACGGGCCCATTTCCATGGCGTGGAAGATTTCGTGTTATTTTTCCATAAAAATGTTTTTATTGGTTTTAAGAACTCTTTCCCGTGACACTTAGCCATCTTGAGAAGCAGGCTAATTTGGATCCCAAAAGTGAGACATAAGCCAGATTCTCAAAATTAGAGTCTGTGGACACTAAATAGTTGATAAACTTGATCAAATTTTGTCCAAAATTGTTGAAACTTGTCCAGGGGCTCTAACAAGTTGTATACTTGCCAAACCTATCAAAAAAGTGTAAAAAACTAACAAAAGTAAATAATCGCGATTATTTACTTCTGCTATCCAGAGACATCAATTTTGACTTTTGAACTTATACAGTGATAGATCAACATAATATAAAGCCAAAAGGCAATTTTGGGTTTAATCGGATCAAAATTGAGACATGTATACTCAGTTTACAGGTTGCAGATTAGACCTTTGATTTTTTTCTAAAGTCAAATTTTGACTCTCATAGCTCGATTTGAAGTGATACATAGAGACCAATCACGAGAATAGCAAAAATTCTACTGTATTTATAGAAGAATAGCTAACTTGATCAAGTTTGTAAGGGAGTCAGGTTGGAGACGAGGAATCCGTGGCTTGACAGAAAGTTGCAATTGAATCAAGTGGAAATTGACGACAAGTCAATCCAAAGGTGAGTACTCTATCTAGGGCTTCATAAGTCTATATGAACCTTAGATCTAGTCGTGTACTAGGAAATCACGGCATACTCGGAGAAACCTCCAGTAGAGTATCCACCGAAGAAATCATGAATCAAGGTAATTCCTTGCACACGATTCCTGAAGAAGTCTCAGACACTTTTTCAGATTCAACATCCGAAATGTCTTCTTACTCGACTCACTCAAAAATAGGAACGACAGTGTGCTATAAGCATATACTATCCTTTTACAAGACTAACCGTCATGGAGCCCAGGTTTACTTGGACCCTAACGAGGAGTATGCTATTCGCATTGATGACCATGGTAGTGAGTTTTAAGAAGAGATTAGGGAAAACAAACAAGGAAAAATGTACATGGATCGAAGCAGAACTTAGTATTTACAAGTCAAAAACCCTGACGTGATAGACGAATGGGGGTTAGAGGTAAACACCATAATCCCGGACATGTCAGCAAAAGAAGGACCACCAACTTTAGAATTCGAGGGATATGATCAAGTAGATTTGAAGCCTTTGAAACGGCTTAGTACGGATAATCCTAGGATCGGAGTCTATTGTTGGGAAGATAGAAACATAAAAGATCTTTTGTGGACTTCTCATGCCAAACCAGGACAATTAACGGCCATGAAGATCATCTATATCTTCAAGATCAAAGATAAGGGATCATCAGACCTACCAACCTACCTATTTAGGGATTGTTATAACAAAAACGTTCTTATGATGACTCCTGAGGAGGTAGAACAAACCAAATACAAAGGGTATTTCATACGGGATTGGATATTGGGGCAAGGAACAGAAACAATTCCAACGGATGAACACCGTGAGAGATCATCTGAGAGTGATGTGAAGAAACCAAAAACCACCTCATCACGTAGAAAATCGGGTGACACTAAGGCCAGTCCAGGGCTACATGAGTCACTATTTCCAACAGACTGGTTTGAAGGACTCGGAGCATGAACAACTCCCAGAAAACCTAGAGTTGAACCAAACAGACACGTCAAACCAGCTGATTTTTAGAAATGGGTAAAAAAAAAAAGGATCAGGGGATCCATACGACCACTTAGCAAGCTTTAAGCAAGTGCTAAGAGCAGAGCATATATTCGATTTCCATACTCAATTCGAGGGGTTTAGAATGACATTAGAAGGAAAAGCATTGACATGGTTCCAAAACATTCCACCAAGGTCAATCATGGACTTGAACACATTAGCTCAAGGATTTGTAGTTGCTTGTTTCAAAACGGGGATCAAACATAATACGGTAGCTCAAATCTACAGCTTTAAACACAAACATGGTGAGTATGTTAGGGATTGTGCAACTCGAATGAAATAATACATTGCCAGATGCCCAGAGATGGAGATACTTGCAGAAGAATGACTTGTATCTTTATTTCTGGAGGGACTGCTAAACAAAGAACTTCATGCTATACTCTATAGTAAAAAGCATAAAAACCTAGAAGCGTGTGTTTCTGATGCTATTGACCTAGGAGACAATTGCGAGATCTTCAAGATGTCCCTAAGGATAACCAAAGCAAGAAGACAACGTCCACAAAACCAGCACAACTGGGAACAATTGCTGCGACACCACTCTCAGCCATAGAAGATATGCTAAAAAGGATGAACGACATGATGAAAAATATGCAAAAAGTACCTATGAGAGGACCAGGACAAGGGATACCTCCATAATGACAACCAATTAGGCCACAAAAATGGTGTGAAATCAAGGGTAAATGGACCAACCATGAGACCCATGAGTGCTATTTCAGAACAAAGTATGATGGGAATGTTCAGTACGTGTCCATGAGACCACAAGGACAACCCATGTACAGATATCAGCCTAATATGGCCCAAGCTCAAAGACCACCAATGGGTATGGAAAGACCTCAACCTGTGTTGGGACAACAACCTCCATATCCAGGACATAATGCAGTGCCTATAAAGTACATGCACTCTGAAGGAGTCATAGATGAACAAGATAGTGCCAACTACACCCTATACAGAGCCTAGTCCATCTACAGTAATGGTAGAAGGAGATTGGTATAATCCACATCCACCACCAATGGAAGAAACTGTGACTTATGCTCCACGAGAGCTCGCACCAATGTATTATGTAGCTAATCAAGGTGTCAGACCTCCCATGGGCAGACCCATGATGAATCCTAGAATAGGAAACTGTCATAATTGTGGTGCTGATGACCATTGGAAAAACGAATGTCCAAAGCCTGACAAAAACCTCAAACCAATTGAAGCCTATTGCTTACAATGTTGCAAAAAGGAAGGACACTTTCTGGAAGATTGTCCTAAGAATCTTTTGAACAAGGGTAAAACCGTAGTAAACGTAGTCCAAGTGATGCCTAGTAGCTCATCAGAGAGTGAACCGATTATTCCAATCAAGGTAATCACTAGAGCCTAGGCAAAGAAAAAGAAACACAACTCCTTTGATGATTCGGAGAACATAAAAGTTTCTTCTCAAATAATCAAAAGGAGGAAAAGCAAAAGATATGAGATGAGAAAAAAACAACGGGTTGAAATCGAAGAGAAAGCAAAGAAGCTAGCCCAATACAAGTTGAAAGAAACCAGCAGTGAATTCAAGTAAACAACCATGAAATTTGAAGGATCCATTCTGGTTGATAAAATTTTTGAGCATATTAATGCCGCTTTGGAAGCCTACCAAGCAGGACTTAAAGCAAGCCAAAACATGGAAAATAAATGGAAAAATCATCCATCTCCAGACATGGAAGCTCTTGGAATTAGGGTTGCATAGAAACACACACAGCTTGGAGAAGATGAAGGAAGCTCAAGGCACACAATAGAGAGTGTGTTACTTAGTGTGCAATGGAAAGATAGATAGCCCTAGAGTGATGGGCGTATATACAATGCTCGGGGGAAAAAACCTCCTAAAGAGGGAAAAAATGCCCCGGCGGTCCTAGTGTGTTCACACACATCACTACCACATATATATGGTAACAAATCCCCCCTGGAGTGATGCGGTGAACGAGAGCTGGCACATGAGTAAAGGGAAGTGCCATGCCCTGAGGATATGATCAGTCCACAAAGGGGAGTAAGCCCAAAGCTTTGCGGAAAGCTTCAAGCTTCTCACGAGACAATGCCTTTGTGAAAAGATCTGCAAGGTTGTCCTGTGTTGGCACATAAGCCAAGCTGATCTCTCCTGCTGAGAGCCTCTCCCTGACATAGTGGTAATGCACCTCAATGTGCTTTGTGCGAGCATGAAAAACTGGGTTCCTCGCAATTGCCAATGCGCTCTGACTGTCAGAGTAGATAGTGTTGGCAGTGTCCTGTCCGACACCCAAATCAGCCATAAGGCGTCTGAGCCATACACACTCAACCATAGCTGTGAAGATTGCCCTGTACTCAGTCTCACAACTCGAAGTGGCCACAATAGGTTTCTTCTTGCTCAACCATGATATACATGAACTGCCAAGCATGAAACAAAAACCACTTGTGGACACTCGCGTGTCAAAACAACCAGCCCAATCTGAGTCCGCAAAAGCATGTAAGTCTGGTGGCAATGATCCCCCCTTGGGATAAAACAAGCCAAGATGTAAAGTGCCACTAAGGTAGCAAAAAATCCTCTTGACAGCCTGCCAATGCTTAGACCTTGGGCTATGCATAAATCTGCTGACCTGTGAGACTGCAAACTGAATATCTAGCCTCGTGTTGCATACATAAATGAGGCAGCCAACAACAGTTTGGTAAAGAGTGACATCAACAGGATCGCCAGCATCATGTAGACTCAACTTCAAACCTGTTTCCATGGGAGTGGCAATAGGTTTGCAATCCTCAAGTCCAAACTTACATAGCAATGTCTCTATGTAACTTTTTTGACACAAGGCAATACCACCATCACACTGCTTAAATTGTATACCCAAGTAATGATGCAACAGTCCCAAATCTTTCATCTTGAAAGTAGGATTCAAATTAGCCTTAAATTCAGCAATATGTCTCTCATTTGGTCTAGTGATCAGCAAATCATCAACATAAAGAACCACAATGAGAAGTACATCACCCTCACGCTTTACATACAATGTGCTTTCTATTGGACTGTTACGAAAGCCTCATTTAACCAAATGAGTGTCAGCTTTCTCATACCAAGCACGAGGAGATTGCTTCAACCCATACAAAGCCTTCTTACATCTGCACACTTTGTCCTCTTGTCCTTTTATGACAAAACCATGAGGCTGCGTTACATAAACTTCCTCAAATATGTCACCATTCAAGAAAGCAGTAACAATGTCTGATTGATGTACATCCCAACCAAAATGAGCTGTCAATGCACATAGAAAACGCACAGTAGTCATACGACAAGTGGGAGCAAAAGTCTCTTCATAATCTATGCCTTTTTGCTGTGCATAACCCTTTGCAACAAGTCGAGCCTTATGGCGATCGATCTCACCATCCGGCTTGCATTTCAACTTGTAAACCCACTTCGTACCAATGGCCTTATTGCCAGGAGGCAAATCACATAAATTCTATGTGTCATTCTCTATAAGTGCATCATATTCTGATTGCATGGCAGCCATTCAATTTTTTGAATTATGTGCTTCATCAAAAGATAGAGGCTCCTCAACATCATGTAAACTAGACGTGGCCAAAGCATAACAATCTGATGCATAAGATGCATGGCGAGAGCCTGGACGAGTACGACCAGACAAAGGTGCATCCAATTTACTATCACGCAAAGTGTGCACCAACCATTTTGGCATACCTCCAGCCTGCTCATTTTCAGCCCTTTCCTCATCAAGTACATCATGTACATCTGCATCAATAATAGGCTGATCTAAAACATTTTCACAAACCCCCATAGGCTGTACATTTGCCTCATTGGAACTTACATTCATATTTCCACCACTGAAAAGAGGCAACAAAGTGTCATAAATGTCCTGTGTGCTTACATTACTGTCTCTAGTACATGACAGCAAGGGTTGAACAGAATCTTCCACAAACACTACATCTCGAGAAACCAAAATACGTTTTGTTTGCGGATGATACAACCTATAACCTTTGCTTTCAGCACTATAACCAACAAAAATACATTTGACAGCCTCATCATCCAATTTTCTGTGTTGCACTTGTGGCACCAAAGCATATGCCAAACAGCCAAAAACACGGATGTGCTCAATAGAAGGCTTTCTATCATGCCATGCTTCATATGGAGTAATATATTGCAAAGCTTTCGTAGGACACCTGTTAAGTACATAAGTGGCACACATGATGGCCTCAAGCCAAAAAGAATGCGGTAAAGCTTGACTTTTGACCATACATCGTGCCATTTCCGTTAGTGACCTGTTTTTCCTCTCAGCAACACCATTTTGCTGAGGTGTATAAGGCAATTTACATTGGTGTTTTATCCCACGACTAGCCAAAAATGCATTAAATTCATGAGACATATACTCCCCCCCTCGATCGGAACGGAGGGTGCCCATAGTACATTTCGAGACATTTTCAGCCATAGCCAGAAATTGTTTGAAGCACATAAAAACTTCGGACTTCGCTTTAAGCGGAAATACCCATGCATGCCTGGAGTAATCATCAATGAAAGTCACGAAGTATAGGTATTTGCCCAAGGACGGAGTTTGCATGGGCCCACAAACATCACTATGCACTAGCTGCAACCTGCATGTGGCCTGAACTGAACCATCCTTTGGAAATTTAGAACACTGCATCTTACCCAAAATACAGCCTTCTTAAACATGTTTGACAGGTGCTTCAAGAGGTGGCAAAGAAGCAACCATATCAGATTTCTGCAAACGCAACAAACTTGCAAAACTCAGATGACCAAAACGTGCATGCCAAAGTTTTGCATCTGAAATGGCCTTGAATCTGCAACAGCATTTGCAAAATTTTGTCCACACTTGTCATACAAAGTGAGCTTATACAGCCCACGGCACAAAAGCCCAGATGCAACAATTTCATCACCAAAACTGAGATCATGAAATGTATATGTGTCATCCACAAATTTGACTACAAGTCCAAGTCTAGCAAGTGAGGATACAGACAAGAGATTCTTCTTGATCCCAGGTACATAAAGTACATCAACAAGTGTGAAGGAACTGCCATTAGCAGCAGTGAGCACAATCTTTCCAACTCCCTGAACTGGATAAGAGGCGTTGTTGGCACAAGTGACTGAATTCCCATGAGGGACAGACTCGAGAGAGGTAAACAATTCACTATGTGAGGTAATGTGCTTTGAAGCACCACTGTCGAAATACCACACATGTGAATCTTCCACACAAGCATGCATCATGGACAGCAAGATTGTAAGTGCACTCTGCGCTAAAAGCCCATTCTGCATCAACATCAGCAACACAGTCTCCTTTCACAGAAGACTCAACAATGGCTGCATTTGTAGTGGAACTAGCATTTGCAGTGGAACCACCCTCTTTCTTCTTAGCCTCTTTGGCCTTCAACTTAGGACACAACTTGATCAAGTGATCATTAGCTTTACAATAATGGCAACGCATCTTCTTTTTTCCCTTATCACCAGAATTGCCAGACGAAGTGCTGCCAGCAGAAGCATTAGGAACAAAATTTTTGCCACTCGTAGCAGAACCATAAGAAGTGGCTGCATTGCTGTTACCACCCTTTCTTTGAGAAGCAATAAAGCCTGTTCAACTGCACTCTGTCTAGTCCTGTTTTTTCCTGGAAAGTGACTCTTGCAACAGCAATGTGCATAATGCATCAAACTTGACAACGTCTGGATTTCCTTGGGTCATAAGTCTCCAAGTACTACCAAAATTCTGGTAAGAATCTGGTAAGGCATCAAGAACAGTCTTCACAAGGGAACTGTCTGAAATAACTTCACCTGCAGAAATAAGTTGCTCATTGATATCCTTGACACTAGCAAGGAAAGTGTCCATATCATCTTCCTCATGCATAATCTTCGACTCCAGCTCTTTACGCAGCAAAGCAATCTTAGCCTCATTGCGGCTTGCATAAAGACCTGCTAGAATATCCCAAGACTGTTTTGTAGATTTTGCTGAACGGATGTGAGGAACAATGGTGCGCTTCACAGACAACGCAATCAATGCATGAGCCTACGCATCCTTAACATCCCAACAAGCTTGTTCTACCGTACGCAAAACAACTCTAACAGCTGCAATCCTTGCAGCAAGACCTGCAACATCCTCAACATCGCCTACATCCTCGGAACCAGGACGTACACCAATGCCCTGCACAATGTTCCAGACACCCTTTGACACAAGAACATGTTGTATCATATAAGCCCACATAGGGTAGTTGTTCCCATCCAACCTGTCCTCAGCAGCAAACATCTTGAACACATTTGTGTTGTTGTTGTCAGCCATGGTAAATGCTGCACCTAATGTGAAAACTGCTCGAAAATAGGAGAAACGGAGCGAGAACAACCTGTGCTATATAGCACAAACCGTAGAAGACTATAAGGCACCTGTTATGCAGAAAACAACATTGACAAAAATTTTGCACAAAATGACAAAATAGCCTGTGCAGTACTGCCTGTAGTGAAAACGGAGTCCGAAATGAGCCTAAATCAAAATTCTGAGCAGACTAGGCTCTACGAGTTCTCCCAAAATATTTGTCGACCTGCAAACGCTTGCCAAAGCTCACTGAAATCGGAGAAAGTGAGCAGGCGTGTGCTAGAGCAGGTGTGCTGGAGCAGCTGGCGACTAAGCCTGGGAGGACGTGACCTGCTCTGATACCAATTGTTGGAATTAGGGTTGCAGAGAAACACACACAGCTTGGAGAAGACGAAGGAAGCTCAAGGCACACAATAGAGAGTGTGTTACTTAGTGTGCAATGGAAAGATAGATAGCCCTAGAGTGATGGGCGTATATACAATGCTCGGGGGAAAAAACCTCCTAAAGAGGGAAAAAATGCCCCGACAGTCCTAGTGTGTTCACACACATCACTACCACATGTATATGGTAACAGAAGCAACTCAGTTGGAAGCTTATCAAAATTTGGTAAGAATCACGCAAGAAATGATGAAAAAACAAAAACCCAAGCTTGAAAGTACTTTAAAACTTGAAAAGCTTGTGGTAGAAGAAACGAAAGCAAAATCCGATGTGATGGCATAACCCCACCTTGAAACAAACGAACCAGAGCTTATAGTTCCTGACAACGAAGATGCCTTAGAAGGAATCCCATTCGTAGAGGAAGACTGGCCAGGACACTTATGGAAAAAAGTAAGAGAGATCAATGATGGGAGCCTAACTCTAAAGTCAGATCCTATAGAATAAGTCTGGCTGGATAACCTACCTTCTGATATGGATATGGATGTACAATCCTTGTATGGGGATTGCGTATTGTAAGCTTCAGGAATGTCGCAACCATTGACATTAAAAACATTACCTTCTTACTTGGGAGATAACGAAGATGAATCCATCGTGTGCAAGGCCACTCAAGTAAAAAGAGCTGAACAGACCCTAGAAGTAGACAACATTCATTCAATCATGTCTACACCCATCCAATGCACTCTTACCTTGGGAGAATTGTTAAAACTCAGACCATACTTATGGAACGATTTACAGAAAACCCTAGAGAAGGTGGAGATAACGGGTTAATCTCCAAGAATTTGGGCAAATTGAAAAATGAAATGGAAAACAAAAAGATTCGACCAGTTTCTATGAACAAGGTTGGAGAATATCATGAAGGGGAAGAAGGAAACACCACCCTCCCAATGAAATATAATGACATTGAAACCATGGAAATACTGGATAGTGGAGCTGGCATAGCCATAGCCACTAAAGTAGTATGGGAATCCTGGGGACAGCCAGCCATTAGACAAACTCAAGTGAAATTGCAGTTGGTTGGCGGACACATTGAGAGACCATTAGGGCTGCTTGAAAAAGTGATAGTCAATTCCTGTGGAATTGAATATCAACACACTTTTGCCATAGTAGACTTTGGGAAAAAACTCAACTATGAAATCATACTGGGAAGACCTTTCATGCGATAGGTACAGCTTATCTAAGATTGGGGAAACAATTATCTGTACTTGAAGCAAGTGGGATCTATAACAAGAGTAACTCTAAAAGATCACACTTATAGAGATGTCTTGAAAACACCCATCCAAGAATTTGATTCAGTCTCTTCGGCTGAAACTAAACTCACATCCTGGTTAAACAAAGACACTCCTGTTTGGATGTGCGGAGCTTCAAAAAACGGAAGCTTAAGACGAGAAGAATGTATCCTAGAAAGAGACTACACTAACGAAGCCAACATACTTGAACCCTTTCCATAGCATTTATTTGAGACATTCGAATGGACTCAAATTTTAGCGACCATGGATGTATGTGTGAATACGTCTATGCCTACTCAATTTTGTAATGAGGATGGCTACGACATAATTCCCATCCAAATGATGTCAATCCTCAACATTGAAAATGGAGATGAGGAACCCAAGGACTTATTGAAAGCTCAAAAAGACTTTTCAGACCTCTATTATGATGCAACTGATGAGTTAGATGAACACTCAGCTACCTCAAAAGATTTGGGGTCAGAAAAAGAGCATACAAGAGCTACGTTACTCTTAAAAGGAGGGGAGAAAAAGTTTTTTGACTTTTCAAACCAAAAATCAAGAAGATAAAAATGGTATAGACGAAAAAGAGACACCAAAATTGTGAAAACACAACCTATGCCATCAGTCTCCAGTAAAACACAATTCTTGATACAGATAGATGCTAATGATTGCGTCAAGGACAAATTAACTGGCAGATATCCTTCAAACCAAAACTCAAAAATGTCTCAAACATCGAGAAAAACAAGGAAGAGTACTCAAGAAAAATCACAGGATAAGAAACCACTCATGACCAGAGTCGAGCCGAAAAAGAAATATCAAGAGTTGAAAAAAGCTCTAAAGGAGATATACACAACCGAAATGGAAACGACGAAAGAGGATGGTAAGGATGTAATGCATGTTCCATCCCATTACAAAAAGTATACTCTCCAAGATTGAAAAATCATAGTTGAACAACCTGTTAGGGAACTACGGAAACAAGGCGAATCTTACGAAGGGCCTAAAAACACTAAAAGGGTAGACTTGGCTGAACCAGGAGAAGAGCATAGACCTGCTTACATTGCGAATGACCTAACAGAAGAAGAAGAAAAGATTTTGCTCAGCTTGTTAAAGGAATACTGAGATATCTTTGCTTGGTCTTACAAGGATCTCAAGGGTGTTGATCCAAAAATCTATCAACATACCATACCCATGAGAGATGATGCGAAACCAAGTAGACGGAGACCATACACATATAACAAAACATTTGCCAAGAAGATAAAAGAAGAGATTGAAAAAATAAAGGAAGCCGAATTCATTTACGGAATTGAACACACAGATTGGGTGTCTCCAATTGTGATAGTACCCAAGAAGAATGGAAAATTACGAGTGTGTGTTAATCTCAAAAAGTTGAATGCAGCTACCATTAGAGACAACTTTCCTCTTCCAATAACTGAGCATGTATTAGAACGAGTTGCAGGAAAAGAGGCTTACAGCTTCTTAGACGGCTTTTCGGGATACAATCAACTTTTGGTTGATCCAAAAGATCAGCATAAAACTGCTTTTGCAACAGAATGGGGTATATTTGCCTATTGGGTTATGCCATTTGGGTTAACTAATGCTCCATCCACGTTTCAGAGGTTGATGAGCCATGATTTCAAAGAGTATCTTAGGAAATTCTTAGAAGTATATATGAATGATCTATGCGTACATTCATCAATCGGGGCTAATCATTTTGAACACCTCAAAAAGGTATTCGAAAAATGTAGACTTTATAGGATTTTCTTAAATCCTGAAAAGTACACATTCATGGGAAGACAAAGAAAAATTCTTGGACATATAGTGTCTAAAAATGGCATAGTTACTGATATTGAGAAGATTCATGCCATTGCTGATTTGCCTAGACCAACAACAGTCAAGGGGGTACAAGCCTTCATGGGACATTGTGGATATTACCGAGGGTTCATCTACATGTACGCTATAATTGCAAAACCCATGTATAGCTTGATTACGCACTTTGAATGGACCAAGTCATGTGAAGAATCCTTCATGAATTTTAAGCAAGCTCTCATCTCAGCTCCAATATTGAAGGCACCAGATTGGGATAAGGTATTCCACGTACATGTAGATGCTTCCAATTTTGTTATTGGTTGTATACTAGGTCAACCAGAGATGGAAAAATTGACTTTCCTATTTCTTATGCTAGCCGACAATTGAACATGGCAGAAAAGAATTACACCACCACTGAAAGAGAAGGATTAGGAATGATCCATGCCGTTAAAAAGTATAGACATTACCTATTAGCCAACAAGTTTGTGTTCTTTGTGGACCACCAAGCTTTGTTGTATTTGGTCAACAAGCCATGGAGCACAGGGAGAATAGTGAGATGGTTCATCATTCTTCTCGAATTTGATTTCACTGTGTCTGTAAAAAAAGGAACTACACATCAACAAGCAGATCATTTGTCAAGGATTGTTTTAGGGGAATCACCTAAAGGGGTAGATGATGATCTACCAGACGCCTATTTGTTCTCCATGGAAATGATACCTAAATGGTTGGAAAACATTGTGTCATTAATGACAATAGCTCAAGTGGATTCACAAATAACACTTCCTATCACAATCGGATTAATCGAGCAATTGACTATGTATCAATTACTAGCTGGAAGGCTATACAAAAGAAATCGAGATGGGATATTGCTCTTATGCATTAACACTAAAGAAAAAGAAAATACCTAAGTCAAGCACATGTTACCATAGTAGGACTTCTCTTTGCGGAAGACCAAACTATGCAATGAATCTTGAGACTTGGGGTATTTTGGTTGACTATGAGGAGAGATGTTCAATCCTTTGTAAAGGATTGCCCTCAATGTAAAAAACAAACACCCATACCTCATGTAACATTGTTTCAAATGTCACCTGTTTCTAACTGGAGTAATTATCTGGTTACTTACTTATTGAGCCGAACATTTCCTGAGGATATGAGTAAACGCCATCAAAAAGCAATTGAAACTGAAGTAAGAGACTATGCTCTTATAGGGAACCAATTGTATTGGAGAGGTAAAGATCAACGTTTGCGTCTTTGTGCAAATGAAAATGAGTATATTTCGATTATAAAACAAGCACATGCTGGATTAGCTGGAGGTCACTTTTCTAGTTAGACCACCGCAAGAGCAATCTTGATGGCAGGCATCTGGTAGCCAACACTTTTTGCAGATGGCACACAGTCGTCCCGGAGTACGCCATCTAGGAGGGGTGGAAGGGCACTAAGCACTAAGTACTAGGTAATTAAGGGCAATGTTTGAAGAGGGAGGAAAAAATTTGATGTTAATGTGTGATTTTTTGCAGTATTACCTAATAATACCCTTATAATTCATCATCAAGGAAAAATTCATTCATAATATCTACTCGATGAGTGTAAATAGTGTATATACTATCAAAAAATCATAAAAAATAGTCCTTTTTTGGATATTTTTCATCATTTTTATTAATAATGAGGCTTAAACATAGGAAAATCCAACAAAAAACAATAAAGCTATGTTTTTAAAGGGATTTTCTTAATTATTGGATTTTTACTCTACTTTTTTAGAGCATTGCTATTTTTTTATTTTTTCAAATAAATAGGTCAAAAATTATAAATAAATAGCAAGGAAGCTCAGATTGAAAAATGGAAGACACGATGCTGATCAGAAAGATAAGACGGACAAGCACAAAAATTTTCAATAAAATCAGAAGATGAAAGCGGGAAGCCTAAATTAGGCGGCCATGCTTACTTTTGCAAAATTCTTGCAGAACGAGCTACAGGAATCCGATTAGGGAAATTTTTGAGTCTACATAGATTTCACGGCTTAGTAGGACCAATGGGAGAATCTGGGGAAATTTGGTTCGGGAAGTCCGGGTATAGATATCCATGGTAGGCTAAAACCACCTCATTTCCACTTGGAGCCTTTGCAGAGAGAGATTTCGGCCTCTTTTTGCGCGACTTTTTCGGAGCCCACAGTTGACCATTTTCAGCGTTGTCTCACACGAGACATGAGGGGTAAGTTCTTTACTCGACAATGATCCATTTTTTATGGCCGGTAGCCTAAAGCCCTAGAAAAAACCCTAGAAACCGAGCAGTGCACGAAGACCTACGATCTAAAACTGACCATAGCGGCCTGCCAGCTTGACCAAATCGGATGGGATTTCAATCATAGCATTCCCTAACATAATAGAACCTTTCTGTACCATCAGATGACCATCAAGCAGGGGTCGAGGGGGTCCCCAGGAGAAAAGTTAGGTTTTTGACAAATGCCAGAATTTTGACATGACTCCACAGATGGATTGCTTATGAGGTCCATATACAATGTATATGATTGGTTTGGTGAAATCCATCAAGCAAAGCCCTTGAGAAGCAGAAAATGGCTCGAAGGTTACAAAGCGTCAAATTCGACATATGAGGTCAAACTAACTCCAAATGAGCCAGAATTGGATAGGTTGCTTCACGACTATGTTGCGGACAAGTCCAAAGCCTCAAAGTTGACCGACCAACCCAATAGACAGAGTAGCCACAAAAAAATAGTGATTTCAAAGTCGACAGAACACAAGTGATGCCGGCATGAACAAACTTGACCAAATTCAATTTAGGACTTGTATTAGGTGTATGAAATATGTCTAGGTCAGAATTTTTAGGTTTTGCAAAGTTTCTGTCACTCTTGTAAATAATCGCGATTATTTACTTTTGCATCAGTTTTGCTTGGAAATTGTCACCTCACCTCACCTATCTTTTGAGTATAATTTTTTAATAACATTTGGATGAGTATAAAAAAAGTTCAATCTGCTATAATGAGATACTATAGCATGCGAGAAGTAGAGTGTGAAGGAAAACTTATATTTGTTATGAAATTGGATGAAGCTCAAATTCAAAAATGACAAAAAATGAAAAGAGTATCCATATCCCTAATGAATAGAGCATTGGATTTTAGCCAGGGTAAGCTTGATTCCGCATACCACAAAACTTAATAAAAAATGAAGCTTTGGTGGATTGGAGCAGCTCAAATTCCAGTAAAAAATCACGATACATTGAAATGGCTCTTTTTGCATACCAATATCCCTTCTGTTATACACAACCAAAATGCAGGTGAACAACTCTCTGTAGATGGCATGTAACAGCACTGAACTGCATGTTTGGTGTATGTGGAGGTGCCAATATCAAGTATCCATGTCTGTTCAATGGCAAGCACTAGAACGAAAGGATGGCTTGCAAAACACGAGGTTGGAAAACCACCATCGAGAAATAGTCTCAACGTCATTGACTACGCATTGTCTTCAATGATTTGGGATCCAATTCTAGCAATAGATTTAAAAAATGTATAGATATGTTGAATGCATGCAAAGATTAGAATCTTGGACAAATTGCTTCGACTCCATCTTGATTATTCATATTCTATTAAGCCAAGTAAACTCGTAGATGAGTGCATATGCGAGACTTTTCTCTCTCGAATGGGTTTTCATGGTGGTCAAGTGCATCTAAAAAAAGATCCTACTCTTCAAAAGAAACGGGTGATGTTTTGCAAGATGTTTCAATGGGTGGAGCAAAAGCCATAAAGTTTTGAGCAACCATGACAACAAACAAGTTGATGCTATGTGGAACTGCAAGAAGGATCTTTGTGTAATAACAATCAATGTCAAAAGTAGACCAAATGTAGCCAACAAACACATGGAAGGGTGGAAGAAGCTCGACAATTTTTTGAAAGTTTTGAGACAACAAGCTAGCTCTACTACTTATGCAGATGACTTTAAGAAGACAATAAAGCTTTTAATAACTGCTATCATAGATGCTTGGGGAGGAAAGACATCACATATTACTTGGTGAGTATTCAACTACTTTTTAAAGTCTAGATAGTATTTTACATTGCATCCTATGGGTTCAACTAACCTTTTTTTGATTTTTTTAGAATACTTTGTACCTACATGGACCATATTTTGCAAAACAAGGACCCCTTGAAACATGGAATACTTAGGGAATGGAAAAATATCCCTATCAAGCGAGGACTTCATTTTTCAGATGTAGGAGAAAGGGAGGGGGACAAAAAGGAGAAATCTTATTCAATTGGTTCTATAGGAGGCAATTACAACGAATGAGATCAAACAACCATGCTGCTCAACCACAAATGGAGATTAATGCTTCACTTTGAAACTTTGTGCCGAGTCTCTCTAAAGAGATCCAAATTCAAAAAAGATATTTCTACGCAAAATATTGTCAATGTTACATTAGTTTTTGATTTTTTTGGTATCACTAGGCATGTCAACCCTATATCTCAAAAACTATCTTCTTTTATAGCCCCCAAGAAGGTTGATATTTGTCTCCTCAGCTCCCTCTTGAGGCATTGAATCTCGCAGCATACCCAAATATTCTAAGTGATGAAGCTCTCTCAAGTAGCATGATCTTGTTTGCATTGATTAGAAGGGGAGTGTACCCCAAAAACCATGACAATATCTTTAGGGAAAATATTGGCAACTCAGGATCTTCAGAATACTGCATGTGAAAAGCACAGAAGGTGGCACTATCCAATGTAGGTATGAAGTGCATGAGAGAGGAGGCATCCCTTCTTGAAGTTCCCTCTATTGCTTTACCTCTCGAGCCTTTAGCTCTCCCAAGAAAATTGTCTTTGCCAAGGAGTTCAATTTGCAAAACAAGAAGTAATGAGTACTTAAAACAAACTTGGAAAAAAAGGAAGATTTTAGGAAGGGAGATCAAGGTGAAACTGAATCTACCTTTTGCAACTAATCCTCAGCAATGACTTTTTCTTGAAGAAGATTGCATGATCCAATCATCTCTCTTATGCCAACATCCTTTTCAACTTCCTTTAACTTAAAGTCCCTGCCAAAAGATAGGATGCCAAGTTCAACAAGTCTCTTCTCAAAATTCTCATCTTTGAGAGTAGATTTCTCCTTTTCCACTCTTTTCATGCATAGAGCAAGTGCATCAGGAGCAGGAAGAAATAATTTATCGAATGTCTGTAGATCAAGTGCCAGGAACTCCTCGTTTGACTCTTCTTCTATGTCAATGAGATCTTTGGCCACCTCAGAAGCTTCAGAAATGGTTGCAATACAGTAGTCCTTCATGATATTAAGCAAACATTTAATATGATGGAGAGGGAGATACTCTTCTCCATTGATATAGAAGCAGGGAAGGTTTGGAAGAGTAAGGGAGGCCTCAGATATTCATCATTCTTTGTGTAGTGTTCTATTGCTTTGTTGTACTCTTCTTAGCTGATGCTTCCATTTTTGAAGAAGTACATCCAAATTTAGAACTCGTTATGTTGACATTAGTATTGTATCTCCTATGGTGTTGGTCATCGGCTTGTTGCTTCTAGCCAAAGATTAGATTTAACAAAACAATACATTAAAATGAGCTCTAAACAATAAAGACTTAGGTAGTGAGTCTTCCAAGCATCTTTTCCTCTTGATCCCCAATGTGTTGCTCCAATTTTTTGTAGTTATGCTTGGTGCATAAATCTTTGTTTTGAAAAGTCTACACGATTGGGCACATCCTTGATTGCTAGTGCCCACTCAGCTTTCTCTTCACGCCACCCAATGTTATGTGATGTTTGTCATGAGCTTCGATGATAGCCCTTACCTATCGCTTAATATGGGATCACTTGTTGTTGAGAAGTGAGAGCATTTTTTGCCTTAGCTAATCGTCTAAAAATCTATAGTCCTCCGGATTGAGAGATCAAACAAATAGAACAACATGAAAATACTCAAAGTTCCTTCATTTTTGTTCCTCCCAAGGAAGGAAGCAGTTCTTGTAGGTAGATTTTACCGATTGTCTTAGGTGAGAAGGCTAGAGAGGTGCCTCGTCTCATCACAAAGTGTGTACTAAAGGCCAATTTCATCTAGATCTACCCAATCATCCTCTGGGATGCACATGTATCCAGTCCCTCCATTGGACATAAATTGTCGAGAAGAGCTAGATCCCAGTGTACACAAAGTTTTTCGTATAGGATACCGTGTACAAGGGTGTATGGCTAGGGGTGGATAGAGGGTTAGGCTCATTGGTGGGTTGTGGGGTGGGTTCGTTGGTGCTAATTTGAAGGTGGAGGGGTGGCTTTCACTGTAGAGGGCTCGGGGGGGTCACTATGTATAAAATGTGTATATTGTGTGCATTCAAAGACTATTTTTAGAACTCCTTATCTGGGAATTTTTGACAAATAATGTACACTCTTTTCCTATTCATTCTGTAATTTTTTTTCCCAATTCCATTTTATGATACCCTTTTATATATGAAAATGTGAGAAAAATGAAATTTAATAACCCTTTCTGCTGCACTCATGTGATAGTCACATAATTACTAGGTGACACCCCCCCCCCTTGAGGTAGAGGGTGTGGTAGGTGGGATGCTATTGACATAAGGTGTGCAATAGGGAGAGGATATGTCATACCCCAAGTCCACAAGCTATTGTGAGGCTTGTGTAAACCTTCACCAATCCTCCCTAGCAGCATCAGAGGATGCATGGTTGGGGTCATATCCAGTCATGAGTTGAGGTGAAGGAGAGGTGTGGCTGAAAGAAGGGGAAGTTTGGCTAAGAAGCTATGAGGGATGGTTGAAAAGAGGAGAGCACATTAACTCAATAAGAATTCAAGAGTGCAGATAAAAGTAATGAAGTATTCTGATAATCAACAAACAATAAGCTGGACTCGTAATAATGGAGTGCCTCTCCATATTTGTAGCCCTCTACTATGAATGCATTAATGCTAGCCCATCCATGAGTGACTAAACTTAAGCGGCTTTACATTAAATGGATAAACTTAAGTAGATTGATCCTAATGGTTAATTTAAGCGGTTTTACTCTAGCCCCAAGTTGCCATTCACAAGTAGCTTTACTTTACATGTCTAACCTTAAACGGTTAACCATAAACTGATTAACCTTACGGAGCCAAACCATAAGCGGTTAACAATAAGCGGATTCCTTCTAGATGGCTCACCTTAATCGGACTAACCCTAAGCGGCCAAACCATAAGTGACTAACCATAATCAATTAACCTTGAGTGGCTAACCTTAAGCACATTCACCCGAAATGGATTAATCATAAATGGTTATCCTTAAGCAGTTTTGTTCAAACCTTAAACGGTTTTACATGGTCAGCTCTAATCAATCAAACCATAAGCAATCAAGCCAACACGTCCCTAAGCGGCCTAGAGCATATGCTTCTCTTTAGAAGAGTTCTACTTAACTTCTCGTCTTCTAGAGCATGTGCTTCTCTTTAGAAGAGTTCTACTTACCTTCTCGTCTTCTTTGAAATTGGTGAGAATAATTTGTGAGCAAATATTTTGGTATAAAAGATAATAGACATTATTAAGACATGTAAACCATACCATAAATGTATAGAACCCCCTCATGTCATCCTCTCTTCCCTTTCCCCATGAGATGTTATCTCTCTCTCTCTCTCTCTCTCTCTCTCTCTCTCTCTCTCTCTCTCTCTCTCTCTTTGTGTGTGTGTGTGTGTTCCTCCCTCCACTAATCATTCTCTAATGCTCAACTAATTCACTAGTTTAACAGTTATTGTGTTGATAATCTCTATAGAACCCACATTATTACCTCTCTTAGTAATCTCTTTTCATATCATAAATTATTGACTACTCTAGCCCTTCATTTTGTTTAGCCAGTATCCATGCATGAGGCTAGTTATGTGCGTGAAGTGAAATCTTGGATGGTGGAAAGAGCTTGGTCACAGACAAGGTTTCATAAAAGATCTCAAGCAAGGTGACAGAAGAAATCACCAACAACTTACAAGTCTTCAATGTGGTGGTGTAAAGGGTCTCCACAAAGGTTTCATAAGATGTCTTTAGGACTCCTCTTATTCCTTAGAGATACACGGCATACAAAGGGCAGAGATTACAACTTTCTTACGAACTTATGAAATATTGCTTAGATTGCATCACTCCTTGTAGATGTGTCACGCAATGTGATTCTAATACAAATAATGAAACGAGTTTGATTCTCTGGTACATTGTATATGTGTCCTTTGCAAGATTCAAATTTTATGTTTGTTTGTTGGGAATATAATCTAGATTTTTGTATAGATTAAGTTTTGATAAAAGTAATTATTGATTAATTAGTTGTGAGTTTGAATGGCTAGTAATGACCATAAGACAAACTCTGTCAAGGGTGTTTAAATTAGAGCATCCGATGACATTCATGAAAGCTGTTTACCTCAAGTGTTGATAGAACTGAACCTTTTGTAGATTACTCTACTATTTGAAAGGAAGTTAGGTGAGAATAAGGATATACTCTCCATCGATGGAGTTGGCATGAGAGTCTATATAAGAAATTCTTAATGAGTTTTGTAGCCACCCCTTGTTTGGCATAACTCATAATCCATAATAGTTTAAGAAACTTGTAAATCCTAGCCAACAATCTCATCAAGAAGTTTTTGTGGTTTTGTGAGGATGCCATTTGCCACGCATTACACATTTCTTCAACAATCCTTTGCAAATGCTTTAATACTATCACGTTCATTTCTTTTCTTCAACAATCCTTTGCAATTTATGCTCAAAATTACAAACCTAGCACCCTCTACATGCATATTACCATATGAGTAGCCTTGTGCTTCATTTTGACCACATTGTCCTTGGATCTCTTGTGGCCAGCACATGGCTGCACAATGGAACTTCAAGGGTGAGGTTGAAGGAGTGGGATATAGCTAGATGGATTATTTTCAAGATCTTGAGCTCGAGTGTGAGAGAGTATAGATGGTAACTATGGAGACCTAAGTAAAGGTGAAAAACCTCGAGCTTGATCTTGACCATTGGTAGCTATGGAGAGCTCGAGATGTGGGGGAGCTTAAGATTGAGCTTCAGCTTGAGAGTGTGCAGAGTGAGGGTGTAGATTGTAGCTATGGAGGGCTTCAATTACTATAGGTTTTAGAGAGAAAGGGTGTAGATGGTGGCTATCAAGAGATTCATGTGCTGGTAATTTCAAAGAGATAGGGTACAGATGGTAGCTATGGAGAGTTTCATGTGCTGTAGGTTTTAAAGAGAGAGGATGTAGATGGTAGCTATGGAGAGATTCATTTGTTATAGGTTTTAGAGAGATATTGAGGGTGTCATAGCTATGGAGAGATTCAATGGGTGCAAGTTAGAGAGAGAGAGAGAGAGAGTGGAGAAAGGGAAATGGGAAAGTAGACGGAGAAGAAGTGGCATTTAGGTTTAGAACTCGAGAAGTGGGAAAGGGTTTTTGGGAGATAAAATGTCATTTTAATGTTGAAATATGGTGGGGGAGGGTTTGAGAAGGGGGCCGGGGGGGAGGGGGCCGGGGGGGGGGGGGGGGGGGGGGGAATTTGAAAATTTTAAGGGTTTTTTCAAGTACGAATCCACTTTTGGTGGGCTAGTAAGTAAGAAATTGGACATAATGACAACACACCCCCTCCCAAATGGGGTGTACTATTGAATGAATGAATAAATGGCCTCTTATATTTAGGGAATTTTTTTAGAATGGAATATTAAAACACCTTTTTTTAATGTATCTCTATTAATTTTCCTACAATGTTTGCAATTAAACCCCCCCTCTAATTGAACTCACATGATACATTAACATGATTACATAGTGCACCCCTCGAGCCCTCCCCCTTTCTCTCTAGGGACAAAAACACTTTTCGAGGGGCAAACTAGGCTTTTCCTTACCTTTCCTTAGCTACTAATGGGTTATCATCAACCTATTCCTATTGGTGCAGCCTCACCATTTCTTAATCCAAAAAGCCCGTTCAAGGTCCAAATATTTCCTAACGTTCTCAACATGATTTTAGAAAGCATCCATAAATCATAAAAAGCATGTAAAGCATGTAGTAAAAATCCTAGTTCGTGGCATGGTTTACTTTAACACCAACCATGGTTTGGGCATTGAGTTTCTAGTAGGGAGGCCACGGGTTCAATATCCAAGTCATGAGGGTGGTGGGCAATGCACCCATAGGCAATCTCACCTCCAAGCGTTCATTAAAGATCCCCTAAAAGATAGTATTGTGGTGGGTGTTATTAAAATAAGGGAAGGAACAATCCGACGCTCTCAAGGCTATCGAGTCGATCGACGTCCTTGTGAAACCGAGCACCGATGATAGCGGTCATAGCTCCCTTACTAATCTGAGTAAGGAGGAACTGGAACCAAGAAAGACGCACGTGGAAAAAGACCTAGTGGTAATCCTGTGCGCACTCTCATTGAACAAAAGGTTGCGTGAAGATTCGGTGTCGCAGGAGGATGCTGTTGAAGTGGCCAAAGGGGACAGAGCTTTCCAAGCACTTAAGAAGGCGCTCCTACAGCGTGTCGAGGTGGAAGATGTCGTTACGGTGGTTGTCCCCCCTGTCATAGTGAAAAAACAACTGGCAGAGATAGCAAATTCCACAAGTTGGTTTTTGGGTTTATGAGGAGAGTTCCCAATAGAATTGAGCTCTGTAATTGGCTTAGCAGTCCACTAGTGTTGAATCAACACGGCTCGATGATATTCACCCAATATATAGCAAAAGGATTCATGTCAGTTCAGTTCAACGATAGTGCAATGGTTGAGAAGGTTTTGGCAAAAAGCCCGCTGTCCTTCAATCGTGTGCCAGTGTGCGTGCTCCCTTGGGACCCTCTATTTGAATCTAACGAGGCATTCAAGGATCTCTGACCAGTATGGGTGGAGTTTGGCAACCTCCAAGAATGGCTTAGGAATAACTTGAAGGACCTCACAGCCTTGCTTGGTGATCCATTGTTTGTTCCATCTGTCAGAGCCTCGGGGATAGCAGCAAACAAGGTCTATATCTGGTGGGATTGATAGCCGACTTTCGAAATCAAAGAAAAAAAAAAGGAAAAAAAACTTATTTTTCCCCACTCCACTCTCAGTACCCCCCCCGTAGCTTATTTCCCCCCCCGCCCGACGGGCATTGGATAAAATAACACCCCCTCTCTCTCTCCCTCATTTTCCCTACATATCCTCTCTCCCTCTCTCCCAATTTTACCCCCCACTCTCATTACCCTCCCCTCCCCTGGCCAGGCGAAAACGTTGAGCACTCACCCCTCCACCCCTCTCTCGTGCTCCCTCTGTGTGAGCCGCATGGAAACCCCCCCCCCCCGCTCTCCCGTATTCTTACACTCACCCTTTACACACCCCCCCCCCCCCCCCCATTCTTTCCCCCGACCCCTCCCCCCTCTTCCCCACCCGCTCTCCTCACCCTCCCCTCGGCTCATTCCCCCCCCCCCCCCCCTCTCTCTCTCACCCACACATCTCCCTCTATTCCCTCACACACTCTCTCTCTATCTTATCCACACACCTCATCCATCCCTCTCCCTCACAATATGTCTCTCTCAGCCCACCGTTGACCACCCTCTCTCTCCCACTCGGGCACTCAGGCCGCACAGGAAAATCTCCCTCTCTCTCCGTCTCACGGACTGCGGCAGTAGAACCTCACTCTCTCTCTCTCTCTCTCTCTCTCTCTCTCTCTCTCTCTCTCCACACACACATACACACACACACACACACACACACACACACACACACCATTGCTCTTCCCCTTTGGCGCTCTGCACAAGCCCACAACACCACCCTCTCTCTCCCACCCGGGCGCTCATGCACCGCAGCAGACCGTCATCCACACATACATACAATACACACACACACCATACCTACACACACACACACCGCACACACACTCACGCTCTCTCTCTACCCCATCTTCCCCCCCCCCCCCCCCCCCGAATCCGCCTCGTGCAGTCTTAGCAGGCAGCTGGTCGTAAGCCATCAACGAAAAGAAAAAGAAAAATAATAAATAAATAAATATATATATATATATATATATATATATATATATATATAAAGCCCTTCCCACGCACGTTTTCGTGCACACACATACATATACATATACACACACCCGCCCTCATGCACAAATACATACACACACACACACACACACGCAAATACGCACCGCACCACAAATACAAAGGAAAAACAACTACAACAGCGACGAATAAAGAAGAAGGATCCAAAGCACGCGCTGCCAACAACAAAAAGAGAAAATGCGCCGAAGGCATGCCCCGGCCGACTCCGAAAAGAAGTACGCTCGACATCGACGCACCGATAGCAGACCATTTGTCGGCAATACGCAAGCACGACGCCATTCCAATAATTTATAGGTTATTTTCATCTTATGTTCAGTTTTCACCCGAGCCATTGTAAATTTCCAATTTTTGTAAATATCCTCTCTCTAGGTGATGGTCACAAAGGCCCACTTAGAGATTCCCATCTTTTAATAACCTCCCAAAACAAAGCAAGGGTCAACCACACCGGGCCCACCACTTGCTTTGTCTCCCCGATTAAGATTACCCTAACCACACTGGGATTACCATAATCCAAGCAGCCAACACCTATAAATTGGCACTGAGAGGTCACTATCGAGGGGGGGGGCAATCCATGAGGAGCCAAGCATTTGGTAGAGTGTAGTGGGAAGGATTGACACTATCACCATCATGGGGAGGGGGGGCTTGTGTGTTGGTTTTGTCTTGGGAATTGCACCATGCGAAGGGAACCACATCCATCTCTCGACTCCAATGGTCGATGCACACACGTATGCACGCTCTTGGTATTAAGTATTCACAATCATTGAGTCATCTTAGAGAACGCACCAAGTAGGTTGCACCACCTCCTCTCCTTACCTCTCTATCACCACGGCATGCCACTTTGTAAATATTGCAGAAATAATTCACCCTCACACCCCCGAGGGTTTTCATCATTTGCAAAAATCTCTCTCTCTCTCTCTCTCTCTCTCTCTCTCTCTCTCTCTCTCTCTCTCTCTCTCTCGGTGTGTAAATTTGCGGTGTTCATATCATCGTGGTTTGCGTCCTAGCTGCTCAAAGCTAGGTGGTGCCTCCTGTTCACTTTACCGTGGCAGGCTCGAGGGGCGCCATTCGGCCCCCGGCGTTTTAGAGGCCGTCGGGGTTCGGGGTCCGCTTTGCGTCCGTCATTTGATGCCCCCACGGAGGAGGGATTTTCTAAGACCCTTCAGTTTACAATATTGAAAGTGACACCCACTATCAATCATGGACGAATGGCTGAAGGAATTTTCTAACTAGAGGACGGAAGAAGAGGAGACAAGGAGGCATTAGCCGCCTTCATTGAGGTGCTACTACCAGGCTGCAGTGTCATCAGCATTCAAGAGGTAAATTCTCCATCTCGTGTCGCTCGTTCTAACTATAAATCAAAAGCATCAGGTGGGAGGTTGGTGAAGTGCCATCATTGTTGTCAACCAAGGCACACTGTCAATGTGAAGTCATCTACATCGGCATTCATCGCGAAGAAATCATTCACGTCAAGGAAGGGAAGCAAACGGTGAGACCTCTTTTCCCTAAAGAAACTGCAGTCAATGCATTCAAAGATATAACTCCAAAGTGTCCTAAAGGGGTTGCTCGAGCCAAAGGCAAGGAGAATGTAAGCCAGTATGGAAACACATGACCTGGAAGGGAGAAGCATCTGGCCAAGCAAGTTCTTCAAGCTCAGAAAGCCGAGTTGTACCCACTTTGTCAAGGAAGAAGTCATCCGAAGCTAAGCGGCGGAAGGTCGCCTACCTATTTGCACGACGCATGCAAGTGCTACCAATCCACTTCGACAATCCGAAAGAAGAAGTGGTAAGAAGATTCCCATGTCCTAGAGAAGAGTGGTTCGGCTAGTGCTCTCGCTGTTTTGGGAAGCGAGTGGAGGACCTTCCTCCTCTCCGTGTACAACTTATCCTGAAGAAGCTCTCTACCACGGGAGAAACCCAGTGGGCTGGAGACGAGTTGAAATTGAATGGAGTAGAATTCATGCAACATGCCGATTACGGAAATTACCTGCAATTGCTGTTAGCCAAGAGGCTGGGAGTGGTCAGACGTGTCGCCATCACCTCGTACGTGCTGAGCAACGAAGGAAGGGTAGAACCCATGAAAGGCGACGACCTCTTGTGGATGTGCCGACTCATCAATGCTGGCACGGTAAGAGTATAAGTAAGTATTCCACCCTCTGTGCATGATGGAAAACGGGCCGACGGCATTCCCGTTCAGATTCCTGTAGCATATGCATGTGAATATCTATGTAGATAGGAAAGTCTTCTACCAACAGAAGATTGTATACCTATTCGGTGTGGCGGTACTAGGAGAAATCCTCAATTCCCCGAACCCTATCATTCTCCCCATATTAGATTACCATCATTCCTTTAATGTCTCTATTTTTATCTTGTTTTAACCTATCCATCCACCCCTATAAAAAGCCGCTATGAGCCGCTACTGTTAATGTAATGTAAAAAAAAAGGGGGAAAAAAAAAGAAAAAGGGTTTCTAATTTCCTGAGTCACCACCATGGCAATCGTTTCTTTCCCCATGTTCAATGGAAAGAAGGGAGAGGATCTCACACCGACTTTTTGGATGATTTTGACATTGCTTGTGTCGTCTCCAACAAAGATGACGATGTTTCACGACTTAGAATTTTTCCTCTACTGATGAAAGTAGAGGCCAAGTCCTAGTATAATGCATTGCCCCAGGCTACCAAGAATGCATGGGATGTGTTAAGGGCTGCTTTTGTAAAGAGGTTTGGTGGAGGCACAACCTCGGAGAAGCTATGGAAGCTACTGAAAGAATTAAAGCAGGGAGGCCTGCTGGAGTATGCCACCTACGAGTCAAAGTTTGTGGAATTATGGGAGAGGTGGGTTGCAAGTGAAGGAGCACCTAATTTCCTAAAGAAGGACCATTTCATTTTTAGTCTATGGTCGCCGCTTAGAGAGAAGGTGAAGGGAAGGTTTCCTGCAACATATGAGTTGGCAGTCGAAGTAGCCCGCCTTAAAGACAAGAAGCTGTGCATGCAAGCAAGAGTAAACGAGTCAGAGGAAACAAGCTCGGCCCGACCAACCCAGTGGCTGTAACAGCCAATCATAGAGTCCAACCGCAGGAGGCATCAGAAAAACAACAAGACCTGCTGAGTCGCATCACCACCCAACTAGAGAGTTTATCTGTGCATCTGGTGCAGCAAGGGCATGCATCTAGCAGAAACCCAGAACAAGGAAGGGGACAACGAAGGCAAAACCCAGAGTACCACTGTTACAACTACAGGGAAGATGGACATGGAATGTACTACTGCCCACACCCGAGGAGGCAGAATTTCATTAGAGGGGGGAGATAGAATTAGATCTCTCTGCCAAGAGCTAGACCGCCACCACCTAGGCAGCCAGGACCAATCCCACCGGTCCAAATCCTTCGACCACCTGTACAACAACAACCACCACCCCAACCTCTCATTCCGCCACTACCCCCACCACCTGCTGTGAACCAAGCGGTGAGTGTTATTAGCTTAGAGGCTAAAGGGAAGGCGAAGGTAGAAGAATCAGTTCGAAAGAAGCCCAAAGGAAAAGCGAAGGTAGAAGAAGTGGATGCTATGGGAGTGAAACATGCGAGGCACGAGGAGCCATCTCAAAGAGAAGAGAAGATGAAAGGGAAGGCCGAGTCTAGCAAGCAAGCAGCTAAACCGCGACGGAAGATAAACATCGTGGACTTATCACTAGGTGAGTATGCAAAACCCTATGACTTAGTTCAGGATGTGTTAATGCAAGGCCCGAAGATAACTTGGCCCCAATTACTCCACCTTCCACCCAGAATGAGGAGGTAATGGACAAAAATGATAAGTACCAGGAAATCAAGACCCAGGATAGCTGGGGCTATCTCTGGCAGAGATCTCGATGACATCCTGGCAACCATGGATGCTCACATCAAGGGGCAACGGATTTCAAACGTCTACATAGATGGTGGCGTGCAAATATGCTTCATGAGTGAAAAGATGATGCACCATCTAGGTTTAGAGGTAAGTAGGCCGGCACCCTGCCGAGCCAAGATGGCAAACAATGTAAGAGTGAAATGCGTAGGCATTGTAAATGCGGTCAAAGTAAAAGCATTCAATACAGAAGTGGAGGTAGACATCTTCGTCATGCCACACAAAGGGGAGGGCTACCCCATCATTCTTGGAAGGCCTTGGCTTATGGCTATGGAAGCTAAACAAGACTGGAGCACTGGGATGATCCAGATGAAGGATGCTAAAGGGAAGCCCATATTCTAAGACATGAGGACTGGAAAGCAGCGCAACGTGATCTTGGAGGCTTCAGAAGACGAGTCCACCAGCGACTACTCGTCTACCTCAGGAGGAGAGACGACCACCACCGACAGAAGTGACAGTAGCATCGAAGTAATGGGAGTCATTCTTAAAGACCCAAACAGATTAACACAATCTGAAACAACCTTGAAAAACCAAGAGGGATCATCAGGTATGCAGTACTTGGAGAATGTAGGTAAGCTACAAAAAATTCTCTCAAATGAGTTAACCAATGAAGAAAGAAAGGAGTACGTCTCCATGCTAGGTAACTTCACTACTTTGTTCATTGATGGCTATGATAAGATCACAGGAATTATAGTAGTACAACACCACATAAAGATCAAGGAAGGCAATAAACCCGTAGTACAAAAGCTCAGAAGACTTGGAGTAATCCAGCAAGAGGCATTGCTTAAAGAAGTGAGAAGTTTGCTACAAGCAGGATTCATCTATCCTGTCGAAGACTCAGAATGGGTCTCCCCAGTAGTAGTCACACCAAAAAAAAATGGTAAGTGGAGAGTCTGTGTGGATTATAAACCTCTCAATGCAACCACGAAGAGGGACCACTTTCCCCTCCCATTCCAGGATGAAATACTCAATGAAGTGGTAGGTCATGAGCGATACACAGTATGCGATGGCTACTCAGGATACTTCCATATTAGCATTGCGGAGGAGGATCAGAAGAAGACAACCTTCATCACACCATGGGGATGTTTTGCCTACAGAGTGATGCCATTTGGCCGCACTAACGCCCTGGCCACGTTTCAACGCTATGTGACTTTTGTTTTCCAACCCTACTTTGGAACATCAATACGGGTTTTCATAGATGATTTTTGCATTTATAGCTCACAAGCCCTTCATTTAAGCAAATTCTATGATGGCTTAACAAGGCTGCAAACCTTGGGTGGCCAGCTCAACGTGGACAAGTGTCACATTGGTGAGAGCAAAGTCACTCTCCTTGGTCATGTAATTTCAGAAAAAGGAATCGAGGCTGAACCGAACAAGACTGAAGCTCTGGTATCTTTATCATCACCAACCACCACCAAGCAGCTGGTTTCTTTCCTTCAGAAGGTAAGATACTTAAGCAGGTTCATTCACCTGCTATCTCAAGTGGTCCTTTCCCTACAACAACTCACCCAGAGGGATGTCTTCTTATGGAGTGAAGAGAACGAGCAGCAGTTTACTGAGGTGAAGCAAATCCTAGCTAAGCTTCCCACTATTTCACCTCCTAAGTGGGACGAGCCATTTTATGTGAACCCTAGCGTGGGAAGTGATACACTCGGAGCAGTGCTAATGCAAAAGGACCCCAAAACTTCTTTCATGCACCCTTTTACTTCTCTAGTCGGGTCATGACCCCGTCAGAAAAAGGATGTACCGAAGTAGAACACATGGTTCTGGCACTAATGTTAGCTACCACAAAGTTCCGCTCCTATCTCCTGCCTAGACCCTTTGTAATCCTGACAATGGAGGAGGTTTTCCCATATGTAATGCGACACATGGATGTCTCATCTAGGATCTGAAAGTGGTTAATTAGACTACAAGAGTTTGACTAAACCATGCAAGTAGAAAACTCCACCAGGGCTAGTTTAACGGGAATTCTCACTCATCGCCATTATGAGAAGAAGCTGAAGGTCAACACGGAAGCAAAGGAAGAAACAACAACGCTAGAAAGTCCTAGGCTAGAGAGATCTCACTCTCTTTTCTTTGACGGAGAATACAAGAGAACAATGGATCAGTCTGCAGCAGCAGGCATGGTCATTTTCAATGAACAGCAAGAAAGAGTATTCTCCATGGGGCAGTTATTACACTCCCACTCCAACAATGAAGCAGAATATGCAGCCCTAATCCTTGGGTTGGAACAATGTATTTCACAAAGAATTCAGTGCCTAAATGTGTTTGGCGACGCTTTGCTTGTGATAAGGCAAATAAATGGCACTTGGGATTGTAAAAATCAGGTTTTACTTGGTCAACTTATCCAAGTTAAGGACCTCCTAAAAAGGTTTGAAGCAGTGAAACTCTTCCATGTCCCCATAGTAGAAAATCAAGAGGCAGATGCGCTAGCTAAAGAAAGAATACAAGACGTTCCCGTAGGGACAATCAAATTAAAACTACCCCTCTTCCAAGGTAGTGATGCTATGCCTGATGTCATCAGTTTTCTAGATACAGGAGAATGTCCAATAGGACACACCAAAGGCCAAAAACAGTGGCTGGTAAGGAAGGCTACTAGGTACTGATAGCCGTTTTTTGGCTTTCCATAATTGCCATAGTAAGCTACCTCACCCTACCAAATTCACCCAAACACTATGGCTATCCCTACCATTTCACTGTACATAGGCGTGTGTGAGTTAGGGGGCTTTTCCCATATCTTCTTAAAATCCTCATCTAGCTAGCCACTGGGCTAGTTGAGTCAAAAAAATAATAATAATAAAAAATTTATGGCCCATTAGTGTGTAAATATTGTATTATATATATGGCCTAAATATAGGGATTTTTATAATTATTCTGGTATTTTATTTAAATATTTATACTTAGGTGTGTGTTTTATTAAACCTGTGTATGCCTTCTTTCATCCTCTTACACCATAAGTATATTTTGCCAATGTGTACATACTCTAACCTCATATTTTTCTTTTATACGAATCACCCCCACATTTTCACCCTCACCCTCGTGAAAGCAAAAAAATTGATTTCTACTCATTGGTCACGTTTATTATATTATTTACTTGCATACCTTTTCCTCTTTCACCCAAAATAATTCAAAGAGGGACCATATCATATGATTCCAATATCTTTCCATATCCATAACTCCTCCATATTTTTATTATTATTTTTACTCATTATTCTAACACCATGTGCTCATTGAGCTAAAGTCCATGAATAGTCCATACACTAGTCCCACCATGTATATATTTCTTTATTCACCAATAATCCTCCTCCATGCATGGGTCAAGGGCAACTTGGATGCTTTGTATTATGATATGACAAAGGAGGGACTCACTCTTGGATGCATTGTACAAATTCAACAAAGGAGGAGGCCACTAAAAGACTTTTGCAGGCATAAAAATAGGCTTTTTGGTGAGAATTTTGGCACCTATCTCCACTCCGAATTTGGAGCGGTGGTCAAAAGAGAAAATATAGCCCACGCTCTGAATAATCAGCTCAATTTTTTTCATGATTTTTGGAGCTACCAGGAGTGAGCTATGATTTTTTGAGTGGACCCTAGTCTGCCCACTTTTTTCACAAGTAGCCCATAGTTTTCTCTCACCTCTTTCCACACTTCTACACACACACACACACACACACACACACACATTCCTCTCAATCCCTCACTCAAAACTGCACCTTCAATGGTTTCTCCCACCCTCTTCACCATTACCCTTCTCTCTCATCCCTATAGTTCTTTTATGAACCTCTGCATACATACACCCTCTCCATGTCTATCTCTATTGCTTCTATGTTACAATTTCATTTACCTCTCCTAAAAATATCTAAAATTCAACATCTTAACCATGATAACTTCTGCAAATTGAGGATTTTTCATCAACAAATCCTCTTTTCATTGTGGTGGTCAACCGTGGCGGCGGCGTAAATAAGCAAAGAAGAAGAAGAAGACCAGCGGTCATTTTTTCCACAATCTACACAAGGGTCAAGAGTGGAGAAAAAATGTACCGTCAAAGCTAGTGGACCGTCAACAAGCGTCAAAATTGGCCCTACTCAAGACACTTGGAGCATCAACCTTGTAAGAAATCCACCTTTTCTTACCTCTTAAGAGTTTTTCTTCCTTATTTGTATCCTACATGGATACTCCCGTTGTAAATATCCAATTCCATTTGTAAATTAATACTAACTCTACTAACACTAACCCACTATGAAAAGTCCTATCACCTCCATTTCTCTCCTCTCTCTTTCCCCACCAACTTCTTGATAATTCCAAGCAAAAGAAATTAGATAAATTGCTGAAAATCTAACCCAACCATGGTTAGAGGAGTAACCCTAGCCTTCAAAATTGCTATAAAAGGAGGGTGTAGCTAGCACAAAAGGGGGGAGAAGAAAGAGCACTATGCTATAGCTTGAGAAGCCAAGCTCAACCTCTTGAGAAGTAGCTCTTGAGTGGAATCTCATTGGCATTAGGCATATGTATGTGTTGTATTAGGGGTGATTAGCAAGGGAACTCTATGCCATTGTAAGAGAGAGTGATCATTAAATTGAAAGTAGGAAATCTATCATTTCTCCTACTAGAGTAAGCCCAACATTTGCTGAATCAAGGAGGGTGAATTTGGACTAAGCATGGATACCTTGTCTCCCTTCCAACGTGAAGTCATGGACAATAATGGTGTGTAAGTGTCTTGGTATTTTATTTAAGTTCTTGATAGCTTGTCTCCGGATATTGTTATCAATTTAGCCATAAATCCCACATGCTGTAAGAGGGCGACAGGGTGGAGAGGACCCTCTTGGCTTTAAGACAGTGATTGGGGTGGCTTTTTTCTTGTGATGTGTCGTGGTGTAATTTACTCAGGCTATGTTGAACAAATACTAATCTCACTTTGATTGGTCATGACAGATTTGTAAGAAGGCATTAGTGCAACAAGCACCCCCTTCCCCCTTCTCTCTCTTTCTTACATATATATATTTATGTTTGCTTGATCATTAACGATACACTTCAAAGCAGCCCGAGCACCATCTCTCTCTCTCTCTCTCTCTCTCTCTCTCTCTCTCTCTCTCTCTCTCTCTCTCTCTCTCTCTCTCTCTCTCGTGTTTTAGTGTGTGAGAGTGTTCCATTGGTGTTAGGGTTAGTGTAAATTCCTTGCTTGTTTGTGGGTTGCTCTAACGATTCTCCTCTTTTGCGTCCTAGTTCGCTCTTAAACTAGGTGGTGCCCCTTGTGTAGTTGGGATTTGGCTGTGGGTTTGTTGTTTTGGTTTGTGTTTTGTTGTGCCCCAGCCCCATTGAGCAGCACGGGAGCCTTGAAGGGTGTCTAGAAGTTGCTCTTCTTGTTGCCCGCCCCGGACCGCCTCAGTACCGCCTTATAGACGACCACTTGTATTGTAAGGGCAAAGATCAAATTCAAAATCACAGAGGTAATTTCAAGTTGCCATGACTGCGTTTGCGGCGGTCATTTTGCTCTAGATATCACTAGTAGGAAGATTCTACAGGCAGGATACTTTTGGCCTAGTTTGAACAGGGATGTACACCATTGGTGTAAAACATGCAAGGCTTGTCAAGTGGCCAGTGATTGCACGTTAACCTACGAGCCACAAACCCCTATCATTTCATATGGTCCTTTTGAGAAATGGGGAATAGATGCAATCGGTCCTTTACGAAGGGCCCAATCAGGGAAATTGTACATCATAGTGGGTGTAAGACTACATGACTCGATGGGCAGAAGCAATGGCCACCACCCGCATTACAGCCCAAGAGGTGGCAAAGTTCATTTTTGAGCATATCGTTTGCTGTTTTGGCACTCCTCTTGAAATAATATTAGATAGAGGACCAGGATTCAGAGGTGATTTGGTGGGATAACTGATGAAGAAGTTAGGCATCACACGCCAGCATTCCACACCATACTATCCACAATGCAATGGTCTGGTAGAGAAGGTAAATGTAATGATTTGCAAAATCATCACGAAACAAGTGAACAACCACACAGGGGACTGGGATAAACATCTCATGGTAGCTCTATGGGCCTACAGAACAACGTTCCGAACATCACTAGGTTTCACTCCTTTCCATCTAGTTTACGGGAAGGAGGAAATTCTACCCATTGAGATACAAATAGCCAGCTTACGGGTCTTGGCTAGCCAGACACATTGGCTAATTGTAAACCTCCAAAACCACATCTTGGATTTGGAGAGACTCCAACTGGATAGGGAAGAAGCAATCAATCACTATGCAGCACAGGTAAAACGACGTTGGCTCACTTTCAACCAAGGGCTTAAAGAAAAGGGACTGGAGTACTGCGATATGACAACAGATTTGACACTAGGAAGGATAAGAAATTTCAACCCAGATGGGAAGGGCCATTCATCATTAAGAAACGCTATGACAATGATAGCTATAAGCTAATGGAAGCAGATGGGAGAATTCACAAGACTAGGGTCAATGGATGGAGACTCAAAAGGTATTTTCTTAGGTTTCACCCAGAATTCATTCTAGACATTCCAGAAGAGGGATAACCCTCTAACTCTACAGCTAAAGAAGCAGAAGAAGGGCTAGAAGCATGAATGCCTCTAGCCAAAGAGAGAGGGGTAATGATAGCCGACTTTCCAAATCAAAGAAAAAAAAAACTTATCCCCCCCCCCCCCCCCCCCCACCCCCCCACTCTCAGTACCCCCCCCCGTAGCTTATTTCCCCCTGCCCCGCCCCCGATGGGCATTGGATAGAATAACACCCCCTCTTTCTCTCCCTCATTTTCCCTACATATCCTCTCTCCCTCTCTCCCAATTTTGCCCCCCACTCTCATTACCCCCCCCCCCCCCCCCCCCCCCGGCGCGAAAACTTTGAGCACTCACCCCCCCACCCCTCTCTCGTGCTCCCTCTGTGTGAGCCGCATGGAATCCCCCCCCCCCCCCCCCCCTCCGCTCTCCCGTATTCTTACACTCACCCTTTACACCCCCCCCCTGGCACGCTAATATATTCCCTCACTCCCACCCATTGACTTGCTTCCCTCCTCTCGTCCTCAAGCTCCCATGCAAGACAGTAGAACCCCCCCCCCCCCTTTCTCTCTCTCACCCACACATCTCCCCTACCCCACTCCATTGACAACCCCCCCCCCCCCCCCCCCTTCCTTCACTCTCTTGTCCAGCGGCCCACAAGGCGCGGCCCTCCTCCCTCTACTCCTTCTCTCTCTCTCTCTCTCTTATCCACACACCTCATCCATCCCTCTCCCTCACAATCTCTCTCTCTCTCTCTCAGCCCAGCACAGACCACCCTCTCTCTCCCACTCGGGCTCTCAGGCCGCGCATGAAAATCTCCCTCTCTCTCCTTCTCACGGACTGTGGCAGTAGAACCTCACTCTCTCTCTCTCTCTCTCTCTCTCTCTCTCTCTCTCTCTCTCTCTCTCTCTCTCTCTCTCTCTCTCTCTCTCTCTCTCTCTCTCTCTCTCTCTCTCTCTCTCTCTCTCTCTCTCACACACACACACACACACACACACACACACTATTGCTCTTCCCCTTTGGCGTTGTGCACGAGTCCACAACACCACCCTCTCTCTCCCACCCGGGCGCTCACACACCGCAGTAGACCGTCATCCACACACACACACATACAACACACACACACACACACCATACCTACACACACACACCGCACACACACTCACGCTCTCTCTCTACCCCATCTCCCCCCCCCCCCCCCCCCCCAATCCGCCTCGCGCAGTTTTAGCAGGCAGCCGGTCGTCAGCCTTCAATGAAAAAGAAAAAACAAATATATATATATATATATATATATATAGTATATATATAAAGCCCTTCCCACGCACGTTTTCGCGCACACACATACATATACATACACACACACCCGTCCTCATGCACGAATACATACACACACACGTGCATATACGCACTGCACCGCAAATACAAAGGAAAAACAACTACGACATCGACGAATAAAGAAGAAGGATCCAAAGCACACACAGCCAACAACAAAAAGAGAAAATGCGCCGAAGGCATGCCCCGGCTGACTCGGAAAAGAAGTACGCTCGACATCGACGCACAAGCAGCACACCATTCTCCGGCAACATGCAACCACGACGCCATTCTGGTAATTTATAGGTTATTTTCATCATTATCTTCAGTTTTCACCCGAGCCATTGTAAATTTCCAATTTTTGTAAATATCCTCTCTCTAGGTGATGGTCACAAAGGCCCACTTAGAGATTCCCATCTTTTAATAACCTCCCAAAACAAAGCAAGGGTCAACCACACCGGGCCCACCACTTGCTTTGTCTCCTCGATTAAGCTTACCCTAACCACACTAGGATTACGATAATCCAAGCAGCCAACACCTATAAATTTAGATCTCAATGACGGTAGAGATGAAGGTAATTTCAACAAAAAGCCTCTCCGATCACATGCCATTACACTTACAACTCAAGAAAGAAAAAGGGGGGGGGGGGCAATCCCCGAGAGGGGAGAAAAAGCTTCTTGTTATAGGGACACACCTGTTCAAAGACCCTCTCTTCAGAAGCATCACCAAGAAAGTGTTGGGAAAGCTCAAGAAAGATGTGGGAATGAATAAACCTAGTGCTTGGAATGTATTTGTTTGGTGTATACAAAAAGCTATCAAAAGTTCGGGTCCTCGGGTAAAAAAAGCCAATGAGGCACATATCAAACATCTCATAGAGGAGGTAGTGCAATTAGCCTCTAGGAAGGCTGCCAGACTGGCTGCCGAAGATGAGCACAAGCGATGGCTTGAAGCTAAATCTCACCTGGCCAACGAACAGCTGGAGGAAATCAAGAAGGCGAGATTGCTATCTAGGGAAAATTTCGTGCAATCAGAGCCTTCTAACCAAGGACATTTTTTTAGGGCTCTGAAAGTGAGGAAAAGTTGAGGCCGCGTGCAATTGCTTGATGATGAGAAAGGGAATACAATTCAAAACCAAGATGAGATGGCTGCACTTATGCTCAAGTATCGTAGCCAGATTATTGGCCAGTCAGAGACCGAATCTCAGGAAGTGGAAGAAGCTTGGGTGTCTTTACTTGGAAGTGTAGAAAAGAAGGTTCCCCAGGAGGAAGCCAACCGCATGGAAAAGGCCTTCTCTGAGGAAGAATGCTCAGCAGCACTAAAAGCTCTTGGCAATGAAAAGTCCCCCGGCTAGGATGGAATGACGGCTGAATTCTTCAGGGAATTTTGGGATGATCTCAAGGGTCCAGTCACACGAATGGCCAATCTAGCAGTTTTCGAAGAGTCGTTGGATGCAAGTGTTAAGAGAGGGCTTATCAAGTCCATCCCCAAACAGATTTGCTGCTCTCAACTTAAACATTGGCGTCCCATTACAATGATGTCAGTAGCATACAAAATTATTGCCAAGGCGATAGCTCTTAGACTTGCCCCCCTCTTGAGTGGAATCATCTCTCCCCATCAACTTGGGTTCATTAAAGGGATATCTAGATATGACAATATCTTGGCAACAATGGTAGGAATAGAGTATGCATCCTTCTCCAAGCAAGAGTGCATCTTGCTGCAACTGCACCTCGACAAAGCCTATGATAGGATAGAATGCTCCTATATAGAAGAAGTCATGGGAGCTCTGGGCTTTGGGCCTTGCCTTTGTATCCTCATACGCACACTAGGCGGTGGCAGCCAATCAGAGCTCCTGTTTAATGACAGAATTGTGGGATCTTTTGAGGTTAAAAGGTCTATTAAGCAAGGATGTCCCCTGGCCCCCTTGCTATTCTCCATTGGGTTGCATCCTCTCATTACAATGCTCAAAGCCAGTGCTGCGTGGGGAGAGATTCAAGGTCTGGCTTTGCCAGGAAACGACCAGCTACTAGCCAAAACGTTCACGGATGATTCGCTCCTATTCTTGAAGGCATGCCCTCAAGTTGTCAGAAGAGCTTTGGAGATTGTGCAAACATTTACCGTGGCCTTGGGATCCAAGTGCAATATAAAGAAGTCAAGACTAATATCCCTGTCGGAGAACGACTCTTTTGACCCTGCCGTCTCGACAGGAGAGATTATCTCAAAAGGGAGTATATTTAGACATCTGGGAGCCCCCGTAGGGGTGGACGTAACCCACAGGCAAAGATTTCAATGGGTTATGGAAAAAGTAAGTGGCAAAATGAGAAGGTTCTCCTACCCTTGCAAAGCGGGATCAAAGTGATCAATGCTTTTATGATCCCGTATATTGCTTTCCTCAACCCCGTGCTCAAGATGGCTAAGTGTAACTCGAAAGAATTCTTAAAACCAGTGAAAAGGTTTCTTTGGAAGAACAACACGAAAACCTCCCGGCCATGGCAGTGGGCTAGATGGGAGGTAGTTGCTCGCCCGGTAGACCAAGGAGGGCTCGGCATTCTTAACCCTGTATCTCATGATGAGGCCCTTTGTGCCAAATTTATGGTCTCATTGGCTAAACAGGACCAAGCTTGGGATACATGACCAAGAAAATGATTGATGCAACAAAACTGGGATCAAAAGGGGGAAAGTGGAAGGCGGTTGTGATGCACGACAAACTTCTCGCCCCGAAGTGGTCTTATCTTGGTGGACTCTAAGGGGAGCTGATGAGGAAGTGTAAAAGTGCGGCAGAGGTTTTGGAATGGGGGGAAGTAACCAAATACTTTAAGAACTCCATATTGCATTGGTCCCCTTGGCTCTCTAAAATAGTGGGGCCGCCGCAAAGCCCCTACTGGATAGATATGGCCAGGAAGGTGAATAATAAGGGGCTCGTTCGACTAAAGCAATTCTGGGATGGCAACAGGAAGTGCTGGAAAGCTGCTGACTCTTTAGCCATCCAATTTCAACTGGATGGCTTTGAGATCTTACTAGTCTATAGGGTGATTAAAGAGCTTGATAAGGTGGTGATGCCAATTTGTGAATCCAACTTTGAATGGGACGCTTGGAGATGGCCCGGGAGTAGCCTCTTTTGGAAACCACACTCTAAAGGCATTTACCATGCATTAATGCACGAGGCTGATTGGTGTAGCCCCCTCAACAAATTATGGAAGAGGCACTGGATGGAAAAACGGTGGGAGGGAGTCATGGAGAACATCTGGAAGCCAATATGGCCTCCGTATATGAAGATATTTTTGTGGAAACTGATGTGGGGTGCTCTGCCAACGGGCATAAAGATACAAGAAAGAGGCATTGGGTCTGATCGTTGCTCGGGGTGCAGAATAGCTAGTGAGGACCTAGCCCACCTATTCATGGGATGCCAGGCAATTAGGGGCATGGTTGGGAAAATATGCAAGTGGATTCAAAGGACATGGCAAATTACGTTCTTCAAGAATGATCTGTTCTTTGGTAGTAACAGGATGGGAAGTCCTGCTCTTCTCGTATGCACTCAAATAATCAACTACTACTTCTTCCACCATATTTGGCAAGCAAGGAACCGCCGCGTGTTTGAGAGGGATCTGACTGTGGCAAGCTTTTGTGAAATCACGCAAGAGAGCAGATTGATGATCCACATGATCGGATGCAAACAAGCCACATACGACTAGTCTAGAACAATACATAACATCTTGTAATGAGTAAAGCCGAGGAGTAGGAATGGTTTCTCTGCCAAGCAGATAACTTGTAATCCTTTGACCCTCAAGGCTCGGTCTGAGCTCGAGGATTGGTATATTTCTGTTTTTAATATTATCCACTCACAATTTTGAGTTTTGCAACAAAAAAAAAGGAGGGATCGACTTTTCATTTGAGAGTCTTCTCGTGCATGAGGCTTCTCAAAAAAACCATTTCTTTTGGCCTTGTATTTGTATTTTCAAGACAACCTAATTAGACAACCCAAAAATATAAGGTATCTACCCAAATTTGTCACTAAAATGCCCAAAAGTTTGCCTTGGAATAAAGGTCCACAACTGTGCTTTCTCATCCACTCCACCACTCCACTGGAAGTTTACACTGCCATCCGAAATATGTGAGCACTAATAGGAGCTCATAATACTACTTACTAAAAGGTGACAAGTGACCTTATTATTAGCTCTACTTTCGTTACACCGAATCTCTCTAGATTCCATTGACAGGATTAGCTTTTTCTACAAAGGCTCGACGAAGCCATACCCAAATTTGAGGATCGATCTTAGGATGTGAGCGCCAACCAGAGAACCTTTTGCCTGAGGAACCCCATCAACGGCTGGATCGACACCATAGTTGATGGACTTGCAAAGTGGCGAAAGGCTGTGTGTGCGTGATTGTGGTATAATTGGCATACGCCATAATCTCTCTCTCTCTCTCTCTCTCTCTCTCTCTCTCTCTCCCCCCCCCCCCCCCACAACACGTACACAAAAACGCATCCAACACACTACTTGCTCTGCGCTGAAATCTTTCTACGGTCTGCTCCAGGCTGCGATAGGAACGTGGTGTTTTGTGCATGTAGGCGAAGAGACAAAAGTCGTCTAGGAAGGCGCCCCGATATACCATTAAAATCTCAGCACAGGCGAGTCGCTTCGATTGACAATGTCACAAAAAGAGAGAGAGAGAGAGAGAGAGAGAGAGAGAGAGAGAGATCTTGGTGTTGCAATGGCTTCGCTTGCTCCTTGTCGTCTGCAGCATCTGCCACGTTTCCTCTCCAATTGCCCCGCCACCTGCCAAACCCTGCGCATGCCTGGCCCCCTCTCCACACCTACTTAGAGCCAAAAAAAACACACTTTCCCTAAGCAATGAAAATAAGGGCAAAATTGAAATTCTCCTGCCAAAATTTGAAGCTTTTGCTTAGTCGGTTAAAATACACTCGACCCTCTAACGAAAATCTATTCTTTCCCATTTTATAAAACTTTTTGACTTTGTTAACCAACACCAGGCAAAAAGCAGTTAAATTGCATGCAAAAATCACTTGAGGATGACGATAAATTATGCATGATGCAAGTTCAAGTGCAGTCAGGCGACCCAGATGCCTCTTGCGTATATTTTTGGTAACACTACGAGCGAGCATGCTCGTATTGTTCCGCACGCGTGTACACACACACACATTTTTTTGTTTTTTACCTTTTCATTCCTTTGAAACAAAGGAATATTGTGAGATTCCTCGTGAACAATCTATTCACTTGCCTCTAAAATCGTGGCTTAGTATTTATCTACAAAGGTCGGAAATCGTCCTCAAGACGTCGCACAAATAGAGGATAAGTTGCAATAAGCCAATCTACTATGAATACCTCCATGCCATGCATGCAAAAGCCACTATATTAAGAAAAACAAAGTTGGTATTGTGTCTTGACATCTGCAATAGCTATCCCTTGCTTGTGCGACAATTGTCTTCTTGCACCGGCTCGCACACTCTCCCCTTGGCTTGCCTTGTGGTCATCTGCATAAAATGCCAAATTCAACCAAACAAACCCCACACACACACACACAAAACCCCAAACACCCCCCCCCCCCCCCCCCCCCCCTTCTCTCTTTCAAAAAAAAAAAAACCTAAAAAACTTTTCGTTCAAAATAACTCAAATTTGGAAGCAAAAGCATGCCCTTTCCTTTTCCCTTTCTCTTAGCCCAAGGGATCTTTCAAGATTCTTATTAAAAAGACATGGGTACGGACCTATTTCTGAGGGAAAATCTAATTGCACCGTTTTGGGTGTGGCTATTGGGGGAGGAGGGGATACCAAGTGTCTTCGCCTGGATCCTTCTTATGGGTGCCCCATAAGGGTGTGGTCACACGAGCATCAACCATGAGCTAGATGTAACTAGTGAAACTTTTCCAATAATTTAGCTTACTGCAAAACTACCCTTGCATAGCTAAATATGACAGATAATTGGTCCACATGATGTGATCATGTATGGATAGAGAGATTTCCCAGTTGATGGACCTTTTATCAATTCTTGGATATTTTGTTCTTTTTATTTTTAAGAGTTAACATGTGGGCCATGCTTAAAAATCTATAAATTCCTTAATTTTGACAGGCAAGGGTGCTAATCTTACATCAACGAGAGAGAGAGAGAGAGAGAGAGAGAGAGAGAGAGAGAGAGAGAGAGAGAGAGAGAGAGGGGGGGGGGGGGGGGGGAGGGGGGGACAATTGTGAAGTGCCGTATTTGATGTGTTGAAATGCAAAGTCCAACAAATGATGCAAGAGGAGAGAGGAAGACATAACAAAATGCTCACGTGTAGAGACAATCTAAAGTGACTTTAAAAGTTACAAGACAAGCCATCAACAAAAGTGAATATCTATGGAGAGAGAGAGAGAGAGAGAGAGAGAGAGAGAGAGAGAGAGAGAGAGATAAACAAGAAGAAATTTTTTTATGCCATCAGAACAATCTCAAAAGATATATCTCACAACATGGGTAAGAATAAAGTTATTTTTGTCTCATTTTCTCTCTCTCTCTCTCTCTCTCTCTCTCTCTCTCTCTCTCACACACACACACACACACACACACACACACACACGCACGCACGCACGCACGCGTGTGCGACTTGATAAAAGGAGAATTTGAAATGTTGTAGGAACATCTAATGAGATCTCAAATATCTATCCGATGGTAGAGACAGAGAGAGAGAGAGAGAGAGAGAGAGAGAGAGAGAGAGAGAGAGAGAGAGAGAGAGAGAGAGAGAGAGGCACACCAATCATAGCCATCTATATTTTCTTTTCAAAAAAATGAGAAAAAGGAGTTCGCTTCTCCTTTTTAAATGTCCACATCGGATAGTCACTTCAACTAGAGGGGTTGGGGGGGGGGGGGGATGAGGGGAGCATAGAAACTTTGAATGTCATAGGTACTGTATTGAAACAATAGCAAGATGCCTCTCTGTGATAAATGTGACAAACTCAAGATATGTGACAAATCTTTCCCTCAAGCATATATATAAATATATACATATATACATGTATATATATATACATATATGTGTGTGTGTGTGTGTGTGGGGGGGGGGGGGGGGGGGGGGGGGGGGGGGGAATCAAGTAAGAGAGTGGAGCAGAGATATTGAATCCAATTGCGTTCCTATCATTGAAACCAATTCTAGAACTCACTCCATGCATAAAAAAAAGTTTTATTATTACATTGAATTCTCTTAGATTTCATCTCTTCACGCCATGCTAACTTATCTAATCTCTATAGTCAAGCTTGGTAGCATTGCTAGATCAAGGTAGATCAAATGAAGGAATCTCTCTCTCTCTCTCTCTCTCTCTCTCTCTCTCTCTCTATATATATATATATATATATATATATATATATATATATATATATATATCCCAATACACCCCCCCCCCCCCCCCCCCCCCCCGCCAATATAATTAGAGCACTCCTAAGTTTGTTGAACAAGGGCTAACACCTCATGAAAAATAATGTCTATGAGAAGCTTCCAATCTTGGTATCAAAGAATGCTTTGCTGCATCTATTAAGAGGTCGTGTCATGCATCACTTTTATAAATGCAATAGACTATACGTGTAGGAAGAGAGTATTGACATTGTTCCACTTGGAAGAGAAGATAGCCCTATGAGAATAAAGGCATTGTTTCCTTGGCTGCAGCAACGTGTGGGTCACATACCAGTATCAATAATATAGAAACTCGATATGCTTATCGATCTTCTTGGACAAGTTGGGCTCCATGAGGACATTAGGACCAAAAACGACTCAAAAATGGCTATGTAAGGAATTGGTTAAATTACTAATTAGCAGAGCTATTTGTGGTCAAAACGGCTCTAAATTTTTCCGTTTTGGTCATTTAAAGCATATCTACGCAATCTAAAGCGTATCTAGGTACATATCTCTAAATATTCAAAAAGATATTGTTTTCTTCACATTCCTTTGTGGCTCACCTCGAAATTTGTTTTCATTTACTTCACTTGGCGGCAGATAGTTGTTTCCACTTTTGAATCTCTCTTTTTTCTCTCACCTTTCGTGAGCTTTATCTCTTCTTCTCTGATGCACCTTGTTCTGCTGCTATGTTATTTCCATTATACTTTCTGCTCCTTAATTACTTATAATGACTAATACATCTTCCATTAGTGATAACCGCAAGTTTCACTTGAACATTAAGCTAAGCCAGGAATATGCTACTACACGGAGTGTCTTTCAAAGACCAGTTACAACTGCAAATGAAGCACAACAACTTCACAACGAGGGAAAGAAACACATTGATATATGGACAGATGGGAGCTTGTATCCACCGGATCCTAGCACTGGAAGGTATCCATCTTTTCACACTACTCATGATTTTATGAGATTTGTTGGTGATGGGGTTGATGGATTACTAGGATATAGTTCTAGGTTATCTCATTTACACATTGATCATACACTCAAAATTGTTTTTTCTTCAAATGCAACAAGAATTTTAGAACTTGAAAACCAAATAGCATCTCTGAAACAAGAAAATCACCAGCTTCGGACTTTAAAAGAAACTCCAATAGGATTAAGAGCACGAGTAAAACGAATGAAAGATGCAGTAAACTTAACAGAAGGTTCTGAACAAATTAAAAAAAGATTAAAGATTACTAGAGAACATGTGTCTAGTCTTTTAGGATTTGATATGTCCAATGTTCAAGAAAGGGTGAGATTTTTGAATGAGGTAATGAACAAAAGTGATATTCTTAAACTTTTGAAACTTCCTGAAAATCAAACTCAGAAGAAATTGGTATTTTAAAGTTTACTAAAAGATATGGGTTTACTGGTCTAACCTTCTCAAATGCAAGAAGTTTGTAACACAGTGGGGGTGAGTAGAAGGGGTTACAGGGCCATCTCTAAAACCTGGTTTCAGGTTTTAAAGTATTACAAGATTAAAGCTTTTGGGTTGCCTAAGCCTCACAATGTTGGGAAAGTTAGGACTCTATTAAACGAAGAAATACCCGAACATTTTGGAGAGTACTATCATATAGAAGGAACGATGCCATATGAAGAACAGAAAATAAAATCTTCTTTTGAGTATAATGTTTTTAATAACATTTGTTTTTAATAACATTTGGATGAGTATAAAAAATGTTCAATCTGCTATGGTGAGATACTATAATATGCAAGAAGTAGATTGTGAAGGAAAACTTATATTTGTTCGGAAATTGGATGAAGCTCAATTTCAAAAATGTCAAAAAATGGAAAGAATATCCATATCCCTTATGAATAGAGCATTGGACTATAGCCAAGGTAAGCTTGATTCCCCATACCACAAAACTCAATTAGAAATGGAGCTTTGGTGGATCGGAGCAGCTCAAATACCAGTAGAAAATCACGATACATTGAAATGGCTGTTTTTGTAGATCGATATCCTTTCTGTTATACAAGACCAAAATAGAGGTGAAAAACTCTGTGTAGATGGCATGGGTGACTTTTTTGTAGAATGGCACTTGAGTGCCGACCTAAAAGCATTAAAGTGCATGTTTGGTGTATGTGGAGGTGCCAATACAAAGTATCCATGTCTATATTGCATGGCAAGCACCGGAACAAAAGGATGGCTTGCAGAATACGAGGTTGGAAAAGAACCATCGAGAAATAGTGTTAACGTCATCGACTACCCATCGTCTTCTATGATTTGGGATCCAATTCTAACAATAGATTTAAAAAATGTACATATTTGCAAAATGCATGCAGAGATTTCTTGGACAAATTACTTCGACTCCATCTTGACTATGCATATTCTATTAAGCCAACTAAACTTGCAGATGAGTGCATAGAATAATGCGAGGCTTTGATCTCTCAAATGGGTTTTCATGGTGGTCAAGTGCATCTAAAAAAAGATCCCACTCTTTCAAAAGGAACCGGTGATGTTTTGCAAGATGTTTCAATGGGTGGAGCAAAAGCCAGAATATTTTTGAGTAACCATGACAGCAAACAAGTTGATAGTATGTGGAATTGATGGAAGGATCTTTGTGTTATAACAACCAATGTCAAAAGTAGACCAGATGTAGCCAACAAACGCATGGAAGTGTGGAAGAAGCTCGACAATTTTTTGAAAGTTTTGAGAGAACAAGTTAGCTCTGCTACTTATGCAGACGACTTTAAAAAGACAATAAAGCTTTTAATAAGTGCTATTAAAGATGCTTGGGGAGCAAAAGACATCACATATTACTTGGTGAGTATTCAATTACTTTCTAAAGTCTGGATAGTATTTTACTTTGCATCCTATTGAGTTCAACTAACTTTTTTTTTATTTTTAGCATATTCTGTACCTGCATGGACCATATTTTTCAAAACAAGGACCCCTTGCAACATGGAATACTCAAGGAATGGAAAATTCTCACTATCAAGCGAGGACTTCTTTTTTCAAATGTACGAGAAAGGGAGGGGGACAAAGAAGGAACAATGCACTAAAGGAATTATTCAATTGGTTCTATAGGAGGCAATTACAACGGATGAGATCAAAAAACCATGCTGCTCAACCACAGATGGAGATTAATGATTCACTTTGAAACTTTGTACTGAATCTTTTTAAAGAGATCCAAATTCAAAAAAGATATTTTGGTGCAAAAAATTGTCAGATTTACATCAGTTTTTGATTTTTTTTATATCTCTAGGCATGTCACCCCTATACCTCAAAAACTTTCTTCTTTTATAGCCCCCAAGAAGGTTGACATTTGTCTCCTCAGCTGCTGCTGAATAGCTAGAGTAGCAAAGAAAGTATCTTGCTCTTGAAGCATTGAATCCTGCAGCATATCCAAATATTCGAAGTGTTGCTGCTCTCTCAAGTAGCATGATCTTGTTTGCATTGATTTGAAGGGGAGTGTACCCTAAAAACCGTGACAATATCTTCAGTGCAAACATTGGCAACTCAGGATCTTGAGAATACTGCATGTGAAAATCACAGAAGGTGGCACTATCCAATGTAGGCATGTAGTGCATGAGAGAGGAGGCATCCCTTCTTGAAGAGCCCTCTATTGCTTTCCCTCTCGAGCCTTTAGCTCTCCCAAGAAAATTGTCTTTGTCAAAAGGAGTTCAATCTACAAAACAAGACAATGAGTAATTAAAACAAACTTGAAAAAAAAGAAAGATTTCAGAAGGGAGATCATCTTTTGCAAATCATCTTCGGCAATGAATTTTTCTTGAAGGAGATTGCATGATCCGGTCATCTCTCTTATGTCAACTTCCTTTCCAATTTTTTTCAGCTTAAAGTCTCTGCCAAAAGATTGGATGCCAAGCTCAACAAGCCTCTTCTCAAAATCCTCATCTTTAAGGGAATGTTTTTCCTCTTCCACTCTTCTCATGCATAGAGCAAGTGCATCAGGAGCAAGCAGAAAATCTTTATTGGATGTCTGAAGATCAAGTGCCGAAAACTCCTCTTTTGACTCTTCTTCTGTGTCAATAAAATCTTTGGCCACCTCAGAAGCTTCATAAATGGTTGCAATACAGTAGTCCTCCCTCATATCAAGCAGACATTGGATATGATGAAGAGGGATATATTCTTTCCCATTGATATAGAAGTAGGGAAGGTTTGGATTAGTAAGGGAAGCTTCAGATACCTCTACCTCATTTGTTGGCTCATCAATGACAGTACTAGCTCTAAATTGAGCCACATCAAAGTTTGCACTCTCCTGCTCCTCAGCTGCAACATCAACTTCCTCATCTTCTAGAATTTCACTTTTCTCAAGCTGCAAAACTGTAGAAACATTTTTATTTGTTGCCTCATCTGTATCCTTCACTTCATCAGCTTTGTCTTGCATGTCAACTTTAAGGAACAAAAAGAAAAGAAAGGCAACTTCTTTTGGAACAAGGTTGCAAGGCTTTAAATGTAACTGACAAGAAATGGTAGGTGGACAAACAAAGGAAGTCTTCTTAGAAAATCTTCCAAACCTCCTTGTTACTTTGCTTTTCTCAATTGAGTTGGTAGTAAATTCGGTTAGATAGCAATAAGTCTTTCCATCTAAAACCAAACACTTGCCTTCAACTGCCTCTTCAAACTCTTTGAATTCTTCTGACAAGAAGTCCTTCAAATGGTCTAACAAAGCTGCAAGATCAAACACAGGGTTGAATACTTCATATGCTTTGGTGTACACCTCCATGTCACCACCATCCATCACAGCAACCAATAGTCTCTCACTTGGACTCTCCTCCAAAATCTCCTCCCGGCCTTCGTTCATGGTAGAGGAAAAGTCGACAGCTGAAGCTACTAGATACAGGGTGAAGCTACTAGAAACAAGGTTGAGAAATACGCCCAAAGCGATATATAGAGCGATAAGGGGGAGGGTTAGACAATGAACAAAGCGCCCGGCACTGGGTCTCAGAACCTCACTAGCACGAAGCGATAGGGGTGGGTTCCAAGATTTGCAACTTGCTCGGATCGCAAGTCGGAACTGCCAACAAGAAACCCAAACCACACGATAGAGACATCACCCGGCGTTTGCAAATGGGTACCGACGCATCGTGCGGGACGAGGGCACACCAAAGCGACCAACTAGAGTCCCGAACAACGCGATAGAGGCTTGACCTGGGGTGTGCAAATGAGTACCAGCACGTCGTGCGGGACAAGGGGACTAGTAGACAGATACTAGTAATACCTCGGGTCGTGTGGGACAAGTAAACGTGTAACACTAATAAAATTTGAGACCAAGCTTTATATAGGGTGCAAAATATGACCAATATTGACACGTGTCAGCCATGCAGACATGCCATGTGGCTTGCCTAAACGGTCGTCGTACGGACGGTCGGATGTATATAAATCTCTCTCATGTGCTCATTCTTTGCTTTCCCCCATACCCCACATTCGCGTCATGTCGTCCTCAACTACCCGCACTTCCATCGACCCATCCCCACTTTCTACATCCGGAGGGTTGGAAGTATATAAATCTCTCTCACGTGCTCATTCTTTGCTTTCCCCCATACCCCACATTCGCGTCGTGTCGTCCTCAACTACCCGCACTTCCATCGACCCATCCGCACTTTCTACATTCTTTCTTCCACCGACACGCGCTACCAATCCTCGCCCAATACGACGCGGTAGGAGCTACTCCTAGACATTGGGTTGCAAAGCTACTGCGCCGTGCGTTTTTCCACTTCGCATTGCTAAGATCAGCTGCTTTACAAACAACCCGACCCGGATGTGTTCTAGCATGTGGGTGGACCTACTATCGCGTCGTGCAGGTCTTTTGTCTTGATTTATTGGAAAAGTCAAAGCATCACATACGACGCGATACGGGCATGTTCCAAAGTCTGGGTGAGCCCTTTATCACGTCGTGCAGGTCTTCCTGCTTGATTTATTGAAATAATCCAAAGCTCACATACGATGCGATACGGGCATGTTCTAGGGTGTGGGTGAGCCCTCCATCGTGTCGTGAAAGTCTTCTTTCTTGATTTCTTTGAAAGGTCCCGAGCTCACATACGACACGATAAGGACATGCTCCAGAGCGTGGGTCACCCTTCTATCGCGTCGTGTTGGTGTCGCTCCCCAGTATCATTTGCTTCACATACGGCGCGATAGGTACATCTTGGAGGTTGTGGGTGACCCATCTATCGCGTGGTGCGGTGTTTTGTGACCCAAATGGCGAGGACTAAGCAGACTGCAAGGAAGGTCTACTAAGCCCCAACTGATCTAGAAATAGATAATTTAGAGAAAGTTCCAAAGAAAGCACTGCCTCCACTACCTCGTCAGAGGTCCACTGCTAGAAAAAGATTGAATTATCAGGTGAAGTCTTTAAGAGAAATAAGAAAAGCACAAAAGTCTACTTGTCTACTGATTCCAAAGCTCTCTTTCATGAGAGTTGTCAAAGAGATATCAGATAGACTTGTAAGCATGATGAATATCAAAAATTTTGTCTCAATAAGGTGGCAATCTCAAGCTGTGATGTGCCTTCAGGAAGCTGCTGAGGATTTTCTCATAGAATTTATGAATGATAGCTACATTGCAGCTGCATTTGCTCACAGGGTCACACTTATGAGCAAAGATTTTGTGCTTGTGTCAAGGCTAAGGTACAAGTTTGATAAGGCTCTTGAGCTCATTCCTAGTGAGGATCTTAGAGCCTTCCAAATTTTAAACATCTCTCCTTACAGGAAGTAGAAAGATTATGGGGTTGTCATTGAGGATGTTACACATGAGTATGAGACAAGAAAGGCCAAGGATATCAAAGCAGGAAAGGAGGTTGAGAGGGAGCAAGACATGATATCAGAGGATGCTATCCTTAAAGAGCAAGCAAAAATTTTAAGAGCATCCAACTCTCTCCTTTATGAAAAAGTCATAGGCGAAATGGTGGTGGATGTCTCCTTGTTTGGAGATACTGAGGCGTATTTGGATATATTCCCTCAAGACACAAGTATGCTTGTAAATCCCAACATTGAGCTTGGTGACACTGTGCTCTTTATCTATCTCAGGTATGTGTTGCTTCTTTGCTAATTATTAGTGCATGTGCAAGGCAGCACAAGGGGCTCATTGGGGCTTGTGTTTTCTTTTTCAGGTGTCTTACGAGGGATCTTCCAGAGGCTCTAGCTGTGCAAATTTCCATACTTGACTCTCTAGTGACACAATGCCTTTTTAACAAGCAAGGAACCCTTTCAAGTTTTTTTGAAGATTTTAACATGCTGACCTGCAATTACATATTATACCCCTATGTTGAAGGGTAAATCTTAACTCCTTGCATGTTATTTAATTTTAACATTTTGTGGTATTCTTAGCTCATTTTTTTTATTTTTTATTTTGTAGAGGACATTGGAGTCTTATTATCTTCAATCTTTTGGAGAAAGATATTACATTTATGAATTCATTGTCAAGTATCCATGGGAGAAGTAAACTGTAAGTATGAAGCATAATCTATGCTTGATGGCCCATTGTTTTCTATTAGTAGCTTTTTGATTCAATGTCTTCTTGCAATGCTGCCAAACTTATTGTTGGTCACGTGAGTACCACGAATAAGGATTACAATATAGAAGCTTTCAAGTACTACAATCAAAAAATGCCTTTACAGACAGACTCAACATCTTGTGGATGGAGGGTGCTTGCCAATGCATGGAGATATCTTGAGTCAAGGTGCCGGATGACTACACTCACTGTAAGTGTGTGGCTCATGTATTTATTTTGATGTTTTATGTATGTATGTACTCATGTCCTTTAATTCATTTTTCTATTTTTTTCAGTTGCATGACTATCCAAATTCTTGGGTCACGTGGGTGAGAGAGAAGGCTGTTTCTATGGTTTTGAAAAGATCAATAAATCCAAATGATCCAGAATCTCCTTTGACACCAAAGAAAGGTAGAGCCACCAAAGGTTTGGATGCAAAGAAAATGGATCAGAAGAAGAAAAGTCCTGCAAAGAAGATCATACAAAGAAAAAGGATCACAAGAAGAGTCCTACAAAGAGCCATGCCAAGAAGAGTCCTTCCAAGGGGAAGAATCCCACCAAGAAGAAGATCCCTACCAAGGGGAAGAGTCCCACTAAGAAGAAGAGCCCTGCAAAAAAAAGATCAGATACAAAGGGCCACCCATTCCACTCACCATTGAAATTCAAGGTTCAAAAGCATCGTACACTTAAGAACAGTAAGGGGGAGGCACCTAGCTCACCTTTCAAGCTACCATTCATGTTGCCAAAGAAGGTTGCCAAGTCACCCAAGCCAGCCAGTCCTCAAGAGCCCAAAGCACCAACCCCTGTCAAGTCACCCGTGACAAGCCCTGAGGAGCCCAAAGCACCAACCCCTGCCAAGTCACCTGTGCCAAGCCCTGAGGAGCCCAAGTCACCACCACCACCCACTCCTGAACTTTCACCCCCTTTTGAACACAAAAGAAAAAGGGTCTTTGAGGATGCAGAATCCTCTCAGGCAAAAAGAAAAGTGGAGTTTCATGATTGATTACTCCACAAAATCTATGTACACTTTTCTTCATTTTTTCCATATGAACATATATATACCATTTGGTGATTCATAATTTTGTACTTTAAATACTTAATACCAACTATCGATTCTTAAATGTGTATCATGATGTCATGTAAGTTTAAAACAACATAAGTAATGTTCACAATAAGGTAGAGAAAAGATAAATATATTTGCAAAATGATTACAGCATTGAACTTGTTTTTACAAGTCCTTACAAGTGGCTCAAATACAACTCTTTTTGGGAGAAGGCATGTGATGCAAGAGGTTGAATTCTCCATCCTTGTGCTCACCACAATTTCATCCACTTTGAATCTATACTCGGGAGATGTTTCATCAAGAAACTCAGGAGATTCTCTAACATCATTTAGTCTCCAATTTGTTGTTACTATCAGGCTTCTATACTCGGTGTGTGGATGGACTGTGACCTTTAGTTCAAACTCTGGACAATTTTCCTCCGATTCGAGAGGAACCTAGCTACCTAATTTGCTTCTCCATCTCCTATAGTCGTAGCCCATAACTAATGATTGACGACATAGTTGATATGAGATAGACATAGAATTTGGGCTTACTCTACAACCAATATTGTCACCGATATGGAAAGTTTCTTTGGTGCTCCATCCGTCTCCAAGAACATTATCCAGTTCAGTCATAGAAAGTCTTCTATTAAGACACATCGTCTTTGTCCTCTGCAAGTCCATTGTTTTGAAACATACCACAAAGACATGTATAGCCAAGAACCATTGAACTTTAATCCTTCTTGATATCCTGCCCGGAGACATAGCTTTAAGGATGTCTTCTTTGATCTTGGATTTGAAGCTTGATATAGTACATGCATCAGGAGCTTCCCAGTCAAGTGAACTTATGGTGGGAACGGGTAACTGATGTAGTTCTCCATATGCACCTTCTCGTGATGGAACTTTGTATTATGCAAAATAGACAAACAAATCCATTGTTTTGTAAAAGGAAGGTGGCTCGTTAGCATACATAGCATCTGCAATCCCTTTATGCATTGCTTTGAACGTCCCACTTAGACTCTCCATAGCTTTCAAATATATCTAGAATGGAATAAAAAAATGAGAAAAACAATGGGATAATGGAAAATTCATTGTATCAAATAGTTCTTTTTGTACTTACAGTAAGAATGAAGTGTGGGATGTTCTTCCCAGTCTAACACCATATCCTTGGCCATGTACACATGTTGAACCTTAGCTAGCCAGCGATTGTCGATCACTTTGAAAGTAAGAACACAACCTTTCCAATGGTTTTTTACTTTATCGCGTTTAGTTCTCTTCACTCTGTGTACACCTTTGCATGAAGGAAGCATTGTTACCCGGTGTACACCTCTGTGTACACCTTTGCATGAAGGAAGCATTGTTACCCAGTCATTCACACGAAAAGATATGGGCTTTCAAAGACCATCCTCTCTAAAGTTATGAAAGTCATAAGAAGTTAGGTTATGTGAAGGGCGATGTGCAAAAGATGCCATGGAAACTCATATATTAGAGAAGAAGAAAGAAAGTATAGAGGGAAAGACTTAAACCTCTCACAAACTAGAGAGAGAGTGAGAAAGGTATACGTTTGAAAAAAGTAGGTGATTTGTCATTAATGCCCTTGTTTTGAGAGCCTTCTGACATAGGTTTTGTATCTTTTGGTCCAACGCTTTTGTGAAATATAAAATAGAATAAAAGACGAGACTTCATTACTTTGAGCCGCAAATTTAATGAGCTCTCTTGTTGAAAGCACCCAAATATAGCAGTTTCAGCCTTATGATCAAGACATTTAGCGGTTCTCTGTCAAAATAGGACCACCAAAACCCACAATAGAGGAGACAAGAGTGCCATACTTTTGTATATGTGTCAAATAACTATTGGGCTATTCCTTAATCCTTAGATTAACAAACAACCCTTTTTGAGTCGTTTTTGGCCCTAATGCTTGCAAAATCCATCTTGGCTTGACCTCTTCTATTACAATGCTACGATAACCAACAATGCTTGTGTAGCTCGTTGGAAATGTCAATCTCCATGGAAACCTATCAAAGCCATCTTTGGTTAAACTCTTGAATAGGGCCTCACCCCTAGCACGTTTCCAAGAGATCCAACAATGGACTTCACAAATACTTTAAAAGAGAGAAATTCATTTTTAAGTTATACAAATTTTCAAGCTTCTTCTTTCTCTCTCTCTCTCTCTCTCTCTCTCTCTCAAAGTTCTCTTGCTCTCTAAATAGACATGTCTACCACATCGCATGTTATCTCCCCTTACCTATCATACCCTCAGCACTAAAGAGGGCACGGGAAATTAAATAAAGCCCAAGCGGTGGGATCTACGGTAAGGGAACTAGGACACGCAGATCGAGACGCACGCAAATGTAGGATGACCCACAGTAAACTAGGACACCAAAAAGTAAACTTGGACAAGCAAGGAGCCTATCCGCGTTTACTTATCATGCATATGTTTGGCATCATGGTCAACATGTGCGCACAAGAGTCTTGGATAGGCGACAAGCCTTGCATGGCCTGCAGTACCCCGGTTCAAATCCCACCCGCGACACTTGACGCCCATTTTTTTTTAGCCCTTAAACCTCTTTGAGATTCGTGTGCACGGCCCCCCACCATCGATCCCATCGCTTAGCCTCATTAAATTTCCGTGCCCTTTAGTGTTGAGGCTATCATACCTCTTGATGTATGTCATTGGTTATCCTTAGAAATTTTGTCAATCATTCATCATTTGAAGACCTTCAAAATCCAAGTAATAACAAAACGTTTCTTTAAGTGACATTGACCTTCCAAAAATACCTATAGCACATGCTCAGTGAGATTCAAAGAGGCCTCCAATGTGGTAACGATCCTTGACAAAGGGCCCCTTGTATTTAATAGGACTACGGTTTGTGTGGTGCCTTGGGAGCCAGTTTTCGACTCAGCTGAATCTTTTCAAGTGTTCAATCTTGTCTGGGTTGAGTTTGTGGGTCTGCCTAGCTGGCTATGGGACAATCTCAGGATGCTTTCCAGTCAGCTAGGCACCCCCCTATTTATTTCTAGCAAGAGAGGGTTTGGCAAAACATAAAATAGGGTTTGTATAGACTGGGATGTTTCTAAAACCCCACCTAAGAGCATGGTAATCAATGTTGGAGTTGGGCTTGTCACTATTCCGCTAAACTTTGGGACATACTTTGGAGCATGTTTTAAATGCATCAACTTTGGACACTTCACCAAGGATTGCCCCGTGAAGGCTAATGGTACTGCAGATCTAGCAACATAGTTCCCCAGTGAAAAGGAAACCCCGATGGAAGGGTTGGAGAAGCAAGGAGGCAGTAACGAAGGGGCAAGTGCAGGGAAGGATAAAGAGGCTATGGTATGCGACAAAATGGATATAAAGATGCAGGAAAAGAGTGTGGAAAAATCAATTCCCATTCGACGAATCCCAGAAGGCTCATGAAAGGATAATGTAATCATTACTCCCGTTGCTCCCCTGAAATTTATGATGGTCACAACGGCGAACAACTATTCAAGTCCCTGGTTTGAAAAGAGCCAAAATGGTGAAGGCAGTGGCAAGAGACTCCAAAGTGCTAGAAGTCGTGAGAATAATAGAGGGGAAAGGGTCTACTCCATCCCCCACACCCTTGCAAGGAGGGGGGTGTACTATCCCACTTCACAATCCATTTGCAGTATTGCAAGAAAAGAAAATCCCTCGCCTGAAACTCCTGGACTCTGTCGAGACCAAGGAGAGGGAGTGTGCGCACGATTTGAATGCTGAAGAATTTGTTCCTCTATCCCAATGATCCCCTCTTTAATGATGGAGTCTCTCACTATACAATCCTGGAACGTAAAGGGAGTGAAGACCCAAAAGAAGAGTACCCTTTTTTGGGAGGAGATAAAAAAGGAAAAGGCAGTCAACTGTTGGGCCATCCAGGAACATCACTTGGATGCTCATAGCAAGAGAAAGCAGGCTCTAGGAAAGAAACTTGTTTTATATGGAGAAGGAAGTAACGGTTTCAGTGGCGTCTTAGTATTGTGGACAGGGAATTGGAGCCGAAGCTGGTTCTGAACGACCCCTCCGGCAGAATCTTGGGAATTAGAATCAGATGGGAAGGCAAAAAACACAATGCGTGGGGCCGTCACAAACCCACAACTTCAACATCAATTCCACAATTCATAGATACATGCCCTCCCAACTTGTCTGCCTCGGGTGGTTCACCATTCACTACCCCCTGGGTGGATGCATGAATAGGTGGACCAAAAACCTTGTCCCGGAGAAAGTTTTTATAACTGGTACATAAAACCATCTATATTAGTTCAATTCGATATATTCTTTTGAAAAAATTTTAATTAAATATAGAATTTCCACAGCTTTTTGTTAAATATAGAAGACGGCTTTGTACCTCTTAACTATGCACGTCAGCCAGCTCTTTGTCTTCCCGCTCTCTAGTTTTCCTGTCTCTCTCTAACTCTCTGTGTAGGAGCACAAATTTCTATTTTACTTTGTAGTCCTATCACACATCTATTGTTGTCATATACTGCTCTTGCTCTCTGTAGGCCTATCACCTCGCTCAATCTCTCCCTCTCTAGCATGGAGCACAGATTGCTGTTTTACTTTGTAGTCCTATCACACATCTATTGTTGTCATATACTGCTCTTGCTCTCTGTAGGCCTATCACCTCGCTCAATCTCTCCCTCTCTAGCATGGAGCAAGAATCTCACACTGTATGTGACTGCTCTCAGCCTCACTGTGAACTGTGTGCTAGGTATGTTGTTGATGCGGTCAAGGAATATCATGCTAGGAGAAAGGGGAGTAGCATGCTAAGAACAAGCTTGAGCAGGTAGCACGTGAGGAAGATAATGATCAAAATGGTGCTAATGATGCAAAGCGTCAAAGACTTTTCAATGACCTTGTTATGCTCTTCAATTGGCATGCAAAGACCCTCGATGTTGCATCACGCTCAGATATTTTGTGCAAGTTTTTCAATCATCCTTCTCTTGGAGACCTTGAAATGCCCAGGGCACAAACAACCTTCGTTGAAGCCATACAAAACACAATAGATGCAATCAAATTACCCAAGAGCGCACATGAGCTCTTTGTTAAAAGGTTCATCACCACAATGCTTATGAATGTTGAGTGTACATCTACCTCAAAAGTGAATGTTTCAACTGCATCTAAATTGCAAAATTTGCACAAGAGGAACTTCAAGCTTCAAAGAATCAGTTGAGAGCAGCAGGTGATGGAAATTTTCCAATCTCTTTGTGTGCTCGACAGCCCATGGATCGTGGTTTCATAACACCTGATGAGAAAGAGTTGATCTTCTCTTTTTGGATGTCTAACACTCGTGTTTCACCCAATAAAAGGATGTGTGTAGAAAGCATATTGGAAGAAATTCATATGTCAAACATCCTGTGCATCTTCTTGAACAATCTCAGGTAATAACTTGCTTCACTATTTTGTTTTCTAATATTTGCATTCATGACCTATATTCACTATAATCGGGTTGATAAGAGTAGATATGAAATCGGATATGAAGGAAGTTATAAATGGAAATAAGGGGAATCTGTATTTGGTCCTAGATTAAGCGTAGATAAATATTGGATGTGAAGGAGAATATAAATGGAAACATAGTTTTTATCATACGCGTATGTTTGCTAAAACATACGTTTGCAGATGCATACTTTCACACGCGTATGATATGTATAAACAAACGGGACTAAAATTAAAAACCACAAATTTCCTAGCGATTGTACTCTGCGAGTCTGCTCGTGCCTGCATAGCATTCATAGTATGCCCTTCCTTGCTTCACAACCTTGCCTCATCTCTTCCACACTGTAGTTGCTCCCCAATATTGACAGCTCCGAATCAGCACTAGTAGCAAATTCAGTTTGCAGGTTTGTGCTAGGTTCTCTGTACGCAACTGGCTGAACAAATGTAGTTTGTAGGTTTGCACTAGGTTCTCTGTGTGCAATGGGTCATGAACATTTGCAGTGTGGAAATCGATGCAACAGATCGGAAGGGCTGAGCGAATGCAGTTTGCATTTACTAATACACAAGTGGCTGAGGTCAAGTATGAAAGTATGGTTGCAATTTTACCATACTTGAACCATACTTTCATACTCGTATGCATATGCACTATGGTTGCTGCATGAAAAAACTATGAATGGAAATATTGAATATGTATTCGTTCCTAATTAAAAGTAGATAAATATTGGATATGGGTTTCCATGACCAGTATAAGCATCTTAAACAACTCTTGATATGGTATGTGAAAGATGTATTGGTTAACCTAACCAGTTATGTAATAATTAATACCGATTTTAAATGAAAAAACTGGTTTACATAGCCGGTAGATTAATTTTAGCTGGTTAACACTTTTTTCCCACTAGTATAGAACTTGGTCAAGTGTATATATGTGGTATGTGAAAGATGTACTAGTTAACCCGACCAATTATGCACTTACTAATACCGGTTTGAAATGAAAAGATCGGTTATATAACGAGTAAATTAATTTCAATTGGTTAACACATTTTCACAGTAGTTTACAGCTCGGTCAAGTGTATATGTGGTATGTAGTAGACATACTACTTAACATAACCAGTTATATAAAAACTAATAGCGTTTTGATATTATAGTACTGGTTTACATAAGTAGTAAATAGATTTAAAACCGTTTACACATTTTATGCCAATAAACATCTTGGTCGAGTGTTCACACGTACTGTTTGTCATACGAGTTAGGTAAAAAACTGGTTTACATAACCAGTGAAAAACTTTTAACACTTATTTTTCATTGGTATACATCGTGGTTAAGGGTTCATATGTACTGGTCGAGTGTTCACATGTACTATTTGTCATGTCAGATAGGTAAAAAACATATCGGTTTGAAAGGAAAATACTGGTTTACATATCCAGTAAATTATTTTTAACACTTATTTCTCAATGGTATACATCGTGGTTAACACTAGGTTGGTAATGGGACACTTTTATGTCCTGTTAAGTGACCATTTTCCTTGAATTATATCAAGAGTTTCAAAATGGATTTTGAGGTGCTATCTATCTAGAAAGTTGTCTCATGAGCTGAAAAAAACTCGACATTTTTTTGGAATATCAATTCCATCTTTAACCTTGTCCTTGCACAACATTTCACAACCTAAACTGTGTGAAAAAACAGGTCCTGTTTTTGTCTTTTTTCAGCTTTTTGCAACTATACCACTCTAGAATTCATGTTTGTGAGGTCTATAATGCTAGAAAACTATCTTTAGTAGTCCTCAACATGTCCTGATGCTTCTAGGGAGAAATAAATGTTAAAGTTGTAAGTTATGACCAAATTACAAAAATTATCAAATCTTGTTTTTTAGCCAATTTTAGCTCTTCTATGATTTTTTTGGTGGCTTTCATGATATCCAAATGCAGTTTTGATTTTCTATGTCAAATATTGTAACATAAAGCTAATATTCCTTGAGTTTTGGGGCACCTAATATCCGATTTTGCATAGTAGACAACGATGGTTGATTTTTTCAATTACAGAAGAAAACGAAACATTCTAGTATATCAAGTATAGCTTTTTCGATATTATTAGTTTCTTGTGACAACTACATGCATTTTGTAGGTAGTAACCATATCTAGTCATAAGGATCAAATTTGGCTGGATATTGAATAGTTTCTATGGGATTCTATAACTCATAATGTTGAACCCATTTTTTTCATGTTTTGTGTATTTAGCACTTCATCTTTGTCCCCAAGATTCCCCTTCGTAAGAGATGTATTATTCTTTTGACATGCTCCATGGCTGCTTATGAACCTAAAGGACAATAGGGAACTAAGTAAACATGCATATATTATTTGTATTGAGCATGGCTATAGAAACTTTGATGATAGGTTTGCAGAATGGTAAAAATTCAACTTTTTTGTACCTATTTCTTTTGGCAAAACAAAAAATAGTGAGTGAGAAGCAATCATATGTTCTGATCACCAACCCATTGAAGTTAACTAGAGAATTTATCTCAAGTCCTACAAAAATCCCTAATCTTATTTTTATGCAACAAAACGTAAGAAATGACTGTTTTGATGAAAATGTACTGGTCCATCAACTTTGGACGCTTGGTGTGACCAAAAGATGAGAAATTTTACAAGTTTCTTATTTTTTCCATGTGTAGTAGGCCTTGAACTATAACCTCATGAAAGGATTTTACAAAATGAGTGGATCTACTATGGTTTTGGAGGTTTTTTTCAAAACCCTGAAAGGACACTTTTATGTCCTGTTAGGTTACCAACCTAGTGTTAAGTGCTCACATGTACTGGTTAGGTAAATAACATACCGGTTTTAAATGAAAAGACTGGTTTAATGAGCAGTAAGAACATTTGAACTGGTTGACACTTATATACCATTGGTACGTACCAAGGACATGTGTTCATATGTATTGGTTTGCCTAGCCAATTAAGTGAAAAAACATACTGGTTTGAAATAGAAATACTGGTTTATAGTAATGTAACAATTTTCTTCAAAGATAATAAAAACCTGCAGTTTTCTTCAATGTTCTTTAACCATATATGTTTTTCATTGTAGGTGGAGCTCTTTCTCAACTTCAAAGAACAATACCCTCCAATTGTAATAAGGCAAAGTGCCATATTTTGTGCAGAAATTGAGAGACCGATATACTTGCTTCTGCATTTCACATGTTCAAATGTCCTTCCTAAAGGACGCCATAAATCACATGCGAAGTTCTGTATTCGTTCTGCATGGAAAAGCTTGCCAGTGTCAATGCAACATATGCAAAGACAATGGTGGATGCAAGGCACCAAAAAACCCTATCAACAGTGGAACAACCTTATTGGACTCTATATTGTGTCCAAAATCAGATACGTCCACCTTCCATGCCCTTGCCTGCTTGAGTGGTCAATGTAAAAGGTGTGGTCCGGATAAGTTAGATTTTTGTGCTGCAAAGGTTGCATTTATTGCTAAAAAGATTGTGGTGAAGCTTTTTGAGGATCTAGAAGTAGGAACTGCACGTGACGGTCAGAAGAAGAAAAGGAAAGTCTTGTCGCATAAGGAAATATCATGCCAGGATCTCTAAGTCATGTTCAAAGACCATCTTAAGAAATACATAATGCATAATTTTGTGTATAGATGGCAAGCAGAACAATATAAGGAATGTATACAAATCTTTCCAGAAGATGTTGTTGTGTCAGTTGTTGACTTTGCTGAAAATTATAGTTTCAAAGAACAAAATGAGATTCAGTCCATGCATTGGTATTCAAATCAAGTAACTATTTTTGTGCACATAACATAGTTCCGAATTGTAGGTAACAACATCACCCTAGATCAGTATTATTTCTTTTGTATTAAGCCTTCAATAATGTATGATTTTTATATTATTCAGGTGACACCACAAGACAATTCACTTCTTCATTTGAGATGACAAGCAACATGATACACATTTTGTTCAACATTGTTTTCTGAAACATGCAGAATGGCTAAAGCAATTTGGTCTAAACATAAGGCGTCATTGGGTATGGTCTGATGGAGCAGCTTCACAATTCAAAGCAAGAAGACCATTCTATTTCCTTGCCAGGTATACCATGTTCTAACAAACATTATTTGAAGGTGGTTTTAATATAGAGACCTATAATATTGGCATTAAAGTTGTAATTAAATGCTTGTCTAACATCAGTAATATTATAATATGTGTTTTTTTTTGTAATTTTATCGTGCCAAGAGTATATTAATCTTCTTCTATCCATTGAATAAAATGCAGATAGAGTGTTTATACGGGATGGAAAATGTCTTGGAACTTTTTTGGATCCGGCCATGGTAAGGGAGAACACGACGGTGGGGGAGCAGTGATAAAAAGGTCTTTAACTCAATACCAATTGTAGCCAAACTACCCAAAGATAGACTGTGCTACAGATGTTGTGGCATTATTGAGATGGACCTTGGCAGATGGTGCTACAGCCACCTATGCATCCCACGCCCGTTATGTAAGCAGGATTTTTTGGGTGATTGAATTGGGGCATGTCGAAAGGGGAAAAAAATTGGGATGTGAAGGCTGTAAAAAATACCCGCTCAATGCATATTTTTGCATATTCAAAGCATGATACAACTGCTTTGAGAACACATTCACTATCTTGTTTCTGTAGTGCATGTAAACAGGAAAAGTGGAGGAGATGTGTGAGCAAGTCACACGTTCCTTTCTGGACATACCTTATTTTGGAGCCTACAGAAGAAGGGGAAGACGATGACGACGAAATAAATGAGGATGCAGCGTATGAAGGACACTATGACACCCTCAGTCAAGCTCTTATTGTTGGTGATAATTTTTATGTTCCCGCACCAAATGATAATGAAGAAAAAGTGGATTTCTATATTGTGAAATGCACTGTAGCTATTAACGCTGACTGGGGAAATATCATTCGGCGAGGATCCTATGCTATCAAAGGGTTTTACTATTGTATGATAAATGAGAAGACCTACAAGCTTTTACACAAAAAGCCAGAGGTGTTCATATATTCACATCTTGTTCGGGCAATCAAAATCCCCATGATACCCCATCCAGCAACTCAAAACTATATACAATATCACTTGATGTCAGTGAGACTATCTACAATAATGATGCCTTTTGAGCTGTAGCAGTCAGTTTGTTTAAATTTTTTGTCCAAACTTCCTTTTTAAAATATAAAAATGTCTTTGTTTATCCCTTGAATCACTACATGTCCTTACGTTTTAAATAAACTAGTTCTATAAAGGCGGAAATTTAATGATTTTGTACTGGTATCATACAAGTTGGAGATTACAGTATAAGTACAATAATAGTACAAACATGATGGCAGAATCCCTTTCTCTGACTCTGCCTTTAACTGTAAACTAAACTGTGTTTGAAACCAGTCACTTCTCAGTATCATACCGGTATCATACAAGTCCCTCTCTCTCTCTCTCTCTCTCTCTCTCTCTCTCTCTCTCTCTCTCTCTCTCTCTCTCTCTCTCTCTCTCTCTCTCACTTCTCACTCACTTCTCAGTATCATACCGATCACTTCTCAGTATCATACCGGTATCAATCTCTCTCTCTCTCTCTCTCTCTCTCTCTCTCTCTCTCTCTCTCTCTCTCTCTCTCTCTGTGTGTGTGTGTGTGTGTGTGTGTGTGTGTGTGTGTGTGTGTGTGTGTGTGTGTGTGTGTGTGTGTGTGTGTGTGTGTCCCTCTCCCTCTCTCCTTTTATTTGCAAGATGCTTCAAATATAGAATACAACGTATTTCCGTGTAACTTACTTGTAAATGTATTATACATGAATTATGTTACATTGATTGACAAGAAGGCTGAGTAATTCTCCATCGCCCACTTCACAGACTTTATGAAGCTTTTGTTTTATAAATAAAATCTGTTCGTTTGTTCTAGAAAAGTCAATCCTCCATTTCCAATAAAATTGACGCACATAGGTGTCGTCAGGTTGCTCGTCTTCACAAATTACAGTCCTCTTTGTATACTCAATTCTGTCCATAGAGATCAACCAGTGTACCAACCACTTTATGACCGTGATTGACAGAAAACAGGCCCGCACTTCTTTAGACTGCTTTTCTAGCTTGGGAAAAACAAGAAATAACCCCAATGAATTAAACATTAGCTTTTATCCGGAATCATCAAAGATAAGTGTGTCAGGTGGTAGGTCAAGAAAATTTTTGAGATTCTTGTGGAACACCGGTTTATCTGTCGCACCCATTTTGAAAGGGGCCCTTGTGCACTGCGCCTGACTTACCACTCTATTGAATCTTTTGTGGTGGTCTAGGAACACTGTCGCTAGCGTGCATATGAGCTTCTCAAACTCGCAGTAGCTCCATATCCACACTTCGAACCATCTGAAACAAAAATTCAGAAACACTTCTGCATCGGGCCTTACCCAAAACTGTGTATCCCCTTCAACAACATACCGCATTTCTGGCCAGTAGGGCAATTCTTCACCATATTTTACATCAAATTTCTTGAGGAGTAAGCCATTAAGGTCCAAAATGAGAACCCTACACTGGACGCTTAACGGAGGTGGTGGCCTTGGCCATATCAGTGGGATTCTTTTACATAGTCTATACCATAGAGGAAACACATTAGGAAATTTTAGAGGTCATTTGGAGGGACTTCTAAGAAAATGTATTTTTCGCACTCTCTCTAGAAAATATGTCTAATAATAGAGGCGGGTCATTCATGGTAAAAGTTCAAAAGGTGTACTTTAAGTAGATTCTTTACCCTTCTAAACATTCATCCGTAATGATTGAGGGATAATCTTCTTTTCAATTGCATTGAATGGACCTCGTTAACATGGAGGGAATGAGGCTAACATGGAGGGACGAAGCTGTAGCCGCCTATTCACTTTCATTAAACCTGCACCTTTGGCTAATGGCGCACTCCTCAAATGGCACAAATGTTGCGCAAAGACGAGCCAAATATCACCTTCACATTGATTTGGACAACGAATACCAACCATTGATTAAGCAGAGTAAAGAAAACACACATATACCTCCCGCATCCATAAACACGCTCAGAGCTCAGGGAGCTAAACACATAGATATCTGGAAAAGAGGCTCTCTCTATCCTAATAATCCAATGACTAGTGCATCTCCAGCATTTGTCAATCCTACAAGCTTACTTTGTTGGTGATGGAGAAAATGGCCTTCCGGGTTATTGTAAATCTCTTACAAGGCAAGCTGAAACTTATAAGGGCATTCTCCAACCTCAATAATGTGAGATTGTTCGTCTTTCACATTTTCATTCTATAGATCAAGTTACCATTTTGCAACACAAAACAGAGGTACAAGAACTAAAAGGAAAGGTACGAAGTTGTCAAATGAAGGACACCATCTTGGGTGGTCGTATCCGAAAGAAGAAATTGCGTAATCTTGAAACATTGCAGGTTGCATCCGGAGGTCTCAAGAAAAGAATCGGAGCATTAAGGTGATGCTTCTTGGTTGACTAAATAGTCTTAGTTAAGTAATTTTTTTTCTAGTTATGCATTGTTTTCATGTGCCTAAATAGTGTTAGTTAAGTAAATTTTTTGTTATTTAATTATGCATTGTCTTCATGTAGAGATTCAATCTATCGTGACAAGGAAAACATTGATCCCAAAGCCGATATAGGAAAGAGATTGAAGCCACTTATAAGTAGAAGCCTTGCATCATATATAGTACATGACAAGAAGTTTAAGGTCCTACAATGAAATGTAGTGGACCGCTTTATTTCAGAGAACTCAGTGCATACAAAAGAGATACAAGGCACACTTGATTCACTTGGTGTAAGCAAAAGAGGATATTCAGCTATACAAAAATCTGTCTCATCCATCTTTGTTAAGAAGGGAAAAAAATCCAAACTTTTACCATCAACCTCAAGTGTTTGGAAAGAGAGGCTTCAGCTTAATGACGCACAGGGAGAATATCTTGGACAACCGTTTCATATAAAGCAACTTACAGTGGCCATGGAGCAAACATAGCATATGATGAGTTCAATAATATTTTTATGGACCTGCAGATGTTGCAGAAGAGAATGGTGGAGTTTTACAACATCACATTTGAAGAGTCACGAGGGGTATTACATTTTGTGTTGAAACTGGATGAGTGTGAGCTTGTTAAAGACAAGAAGCTAGAGCGTGTTACTATTAATTTAATGAATAGAGCCCTTTCAAAGTGTTCCAGTGATGATCCTTTGTATTTTAGTGTTCAATTAGAATCTAGCATATGGTGGCTTGGTGCTTTTGAGGTAAGCGAGATTCTCAGCTGAGCTCAAATGTTCACATCTACTTAAGTCTAATTTATTTTGTGTTGCAGGTAAAGAAAGAAGATCATGAGATTCTATATTTGGGTGTTCCATCAAACTAATGTTCTAGAGGTGATTGATCGACAGACTAACTAGGGAGAGGTACTACGTCTAGATGGAAGGGGAGACTTTCAAGTTCAGTGGCATCTTGCAAGTGACCTCAAAACGTTAAAGTGCATGTATAATTGTGGAATGGGTGCAATGGCAAAGTCGACGTGTTTGTTCTACATGGATCTTGCAAAGGTCATGGACCCAAAGTGATGGAGAAAAGATCCAACACGTCACATTGAGGACCCTGCTTTTCGATCGGTTTTGAAAATACCACTTGTGAATGTCCACATCTGTACAATGCATGCCCTTTGTAGAATTGTGGAGAAATTGGTCTACTTATATATCGGGTTTGCTTGGAAAATCAAGAACTCAGCAGAGCAACAGGTAGCCCTGCAGTGCTTAGAATTGGTATTGTCAGATATGGGGCTTCATGGTGGCAATGTGAAAATCCAGCGGGATGAAAAGAGATCAACTGCTGAGAAGGATGTTCCATGCAAACCATCCATCGGTGGAGTGAAGGCACGGAGGTTTTTATCTAAACCCCAAGGAATACGAGATCCAAAGCTAACAAAACATGGAAAAATATATAACACATCTTATGTTAGCAAGGTAGAGTATCAGAGATGGAAAAAGCTACATATTGCAGTCAAAGACCAAGAACCAATTAATCGTAACGCGAAGGCTGAGGTTTGGCGATCGATAGAGATGATATTATTGATGTGCGACAAAGATGATTGGTCACAAGGTGATATGAATAAGCTCAAGGAGAATCTCAACCTTCTTAAGAAATCATTCAAGACAGCATGGACAGACACCCAGATTACTCAATACATGGTATTATTGTGTATTTGATTCTCTTTTATGTGTAACTATGTGAGTGTAAAACATTAAGTAATCTGTTTTCATATCCAACACATCATTTTTAATCATTTACCATATTTTATACAAAATTATGGGAACCCGGCCATATGGAATACCCAAGGGATGGAAAAATCTCATTACATGGCCAGAAATGCGTATTTTTTAGGCACACACGACATGGTGGCTCTCGAATCAAGGCTAACATTTTGAGAGAACTATTTGAATGGTTCTATCGTAGAATCATTCATCGAATGCAGACAGAAGAAGTCTTGGCCTCTTCAGCAACATCACAAGCCATCAGACATTTACAACAAAATAAAATTAAAAGATCAATGGCATACAACAACTCCTGTGCTCGTGAAGGTCAACGAAGGTGGAGAGAGACAATGGTGTATGTGAACCACAAGTGGAGAAAGATACTCTGAGTGGATGAGATTGTACAAAATTTCAATATTTCTGTAATACATGATCTTAATACAATTGCTACTTGAAGTGTATCAAGATTTTGAAGGTTCAATTTTGTTTTTTGGCACATCACCCTTGTAACGAATCATGAGATGTTTGCCATACTCTAAAAGTTCATCCGGGTTTTGTCTGCCAAGAGCTAGTGCCATTGCTGTGTAAGTGTAGTAATACATCGCCCGACCACCTGTATAGCCCGGGCAATAACCAAAACAATCTCTGGCAAACACTTTGTCCACAAGAATGACTTTATCTGCACTTTTGGGTAGCACGGATCCACCCAAGAAGCGTGATAGTGTCTTTAATGTGTAAGTTGTTGTTGTACCCTCTTGTGACATTCCATTGTGAAAAACTATTATTGGCAACTGGCAAAGCTTCGAAAGGTACTGTGCTAGGGTTGCATCCCTTCCACGATACTCTCGAGTCCGTCGTCGAAGGAAGTCATCCTTGTCAGCAATCCAAGACTGCACATATCATGTCTGAGTAAGTGACACACACACACACACACACAGAGAGAGAGAGTTACCATGAATTTCTCATCCTGCAAAAAGAGGTTTTCTTGCCACAGGTCCACATACGTAGTTGACTCCTGACCTTAATGGTTAAACAAATCCTCCACTTCTTTGTGACTTGTTGATGGTCCTAGGCTTTTTCTTATTGCTTGGAAGGTGGCTTCATCCGGTAGTGTCTCCTTGTCTTTTTCAGCTTTCTCAAAGCAACTTCGGAGGCATTCCATTGGATTGTTGGATGTTTCCATTGCCTCATCACGCTACTATCCTCTGAAACAAAACCACTCCTCTCCTCTTGGATTTTGGAAATGATAGCCAAGGAGAAGTCCTCCCTTAAATAAAAGATGATTTGCACATCATGTAAAAAGATATAGGTCCTGTCTCCAATCCTGAACTCAGGCACAGCAGGCAACATCATCTGAGCATGCTTCTCAGTGAAGTTACTGACATCCAAGGGTAGTTTGATTTCTGTTGTTTTCACAGAGAGCATCTTACTTCTTTGAACTTCAATTGCGTCAACCTCAAGGTCGACTGTATCTTCAACCTCCTCGACTTCTTGTATGTGTGTTGTCTCCTCGCATTCTTCGTCTGGTGCTGAGTCCTGCTCCTCTATCACCTCATCAGGATTCTGCATGAGGAATTCAAACAGGCTGTTCAGGTAAATCATAAAGCCAAAGGATTCCTGAATAAGTTTGCACTCTTTTTGGTGCAAAGGGCAAGTTGAATGTCGACAAGCAGGTGGTAATTACCCATACTTCTTCAGTCCTTGTCCTTTTTCACCGCAGTCATTTAAATGAACCACATTCATACTGGGCAGAACAACCCTCCCTACCTGCACCATAAGTTCAAATTGATCTCTGTAGGGCTGCAAGAATTCACTGTGCTGAGCTAAAAGGTCTTCAATATCAAATTTTGGGTTAAACATAGAATGAACTAGATCATGTTGTCCCCAGCACCACACGATGCTGCAAAATTGAACAGCCTCTCATCAGTTATAGTTGGATCTTCCAGAGAAGGCACGTCCTCTTTGGCTTTACCTTTACTTGCACAAGGACTGCTTGCTGGGAGATGTGCATCATTTGAGAAGTCTATATTCCTCTTTCTTGTATTTTTCTTGACAAGTACTGTAGGGGGTGAGGAAGCCTTGTAGGGTGAGGAATACTCTTGGCCAGACGACCTCTCTAACTCATCTTCACAAATTGACTCTTCTTGATCAAAGTCATGACAAAATTCAACAGTTCTTTTGGCAGAAGCGCTAAACAATTGAGCCTGTAAAGGTTGGAATCCTGGCACAAGCTTTGGGTCTGGTTTTAGTCTCTTTTGCCTACTGGACCTTAATCCTACTCATCAGGAAACAATGTCAAGTCTTTGTTTTCTCTCTCTCTCTCTCTCTCTCTCTCTCTCTCTCTCTCTCTCTCTCTCTCTCTCTCTCTCTCTCTCTCTTTTTCTCTCTCCAAAGCACACCAAAAAACACACACACACTCTCTCTCTCTCTCTCTCTCTCTCTCTCTCTCTCTCTCTCTCTCTCTCTCTCTCTCTATAAAGCACACCAAAATACATAGACACACACACACACACACACGCACAAACTCTCTCTCTCTCTCTCTCTCTCTCTCTCTCTCTCTCTCTCTCTCTCTCTCTCTCTCTCTCTCTCTCTCTCTCTCTCTCTCTCTCTCTCTCTCTCTTTCTCTTTGCCTCTCCAAAGTACTAAAGGTGTGCGTAGAGCCTTCCAAAGAGTACTTGGTTGTCTCTGCATGCCTTTAGTACACACACACACACAGACTGTCTGTGTGCGCCCTTGTGTCTGTCTGTGTGTATCTGTGTCTGTTTGTGTGTGTATGTGTGTGTGTGTGTGTGTGTTCAACAGTATAGATTTGTTTGTTCCCCCCCCCCCCCCCCCCCCCCACAAACACACACACACACACACACTCTGCTAGTTATTGTTAGAAATAGAGAGAGAGAGAGAGAGTGAAAGAGATGACCTTTTGTTGGGGGAGTTTGCAGAAACTCCATGGGAACCGTCAGCTTCATTGCGCTCTCTCTCTTTCTCTCTGTCCCTCTCTCTCTCTCTCTCTCTCTCTCTCTCTCTCTCTCTCTCTCTCTCTCTCTCTCTCTCTCTCTCTCTCTCTCTCTCTCTCTCTCTCTCTCTCTCTCTCTCCCCTCCCCTCCCCTCCCCTCTAGACACGCATAACGGTTAACACCCGGCGGCGCCCCACGTGTTGATTAAAATAGAATCTAGATGTGCATGATGCCGCACGTTTGGTCATTTAATGCGGCGGGACACGTTAGTAAGTGACATCTAAAAAGTATGAGAGAGAAAGAGAGACACTGGGAGAGTCAAAGAGAGTGAGAGAAAGAGAAATTGAGCGTGCATCTGTGTCTGCGACAGAGACAACGTGAAAAAGAGTCTAGGTTCGGCGTCTCCTACCAAGGTTTGGCCTTCTCTCTCTCTCTCTCTCTCTGTCTTTCTCTTTCTAAAAGGTCTCCCTGTGCCTCTCTCTCTATCACCCTCTCTCTTTCTCAAAAGTCTCTCTCTCTCTCTCTCTTTGTTTCTTTCTCTCTCTCTCTCTCTCTCTCTTTCTGTGCTCACAGGAAATTTCATATCTCTCTCTCTGGTTCTTTCTCTCTTTCTCTTTCTCTGCTCACAGGAAATTTCATATCTCTCTCTCTTACACACACACACACACACACAGAACCTCTCTCTCTCTCTCTCTCTCTCTCTCTCTCTCTCTCTCTCTCTCTCTCTCTCTCTCTCTCTCTCTCTCTCTCTCTCTCTCTCTCTCTGTACTAAAGGCGCGTGGAGATAGCCAACTACTCTTTGGATGTCTCTACGCATGCCTTTTGTACTGTGGAGAGGCAAGGATAATGAGTGAGAGAGAGAGAGTGTGTGTGTGTGTTTTGGTCTGCTTTGGGGAGAGAGAGAGAGAGAGAGAGAGAGAGAGAGAGAGAGAGAGAGTTTGTGTGTGTGTGTGTGTGTGTGTGTGTTATAGAGAGAGGGAGAAATAGGTGGAGACAGGGGGGAAGGAGAGAGAGAGAGAGAGAGAGAGAGATTTTTCTCTCTCTCTTTCTCTTTCCTTTTCACTAACAGAGCACGGAGACGTATTTTATTGTCAAAAAATTCTTTCACGCGCGCCGTTAGTAATGAGATTAGTTTTGGTGTGTGTGTGTGTGTGTGTGTGTGTGTGTGTGTGTGTGTGTGTGTGTGTGTGTGTGTGTGTGTGTGTGTGTGTGTGTGTGTGTGTGTGTGTGTGAGAGAGAGAGAGAGAGAGAGAGAGAGAGAGAGAGAGAGAGAGAGAGAGAGAGAGAGAGAGAGAGAGACTTCTATTTGTATACAGTGGAATGGCTAGAACAAAGGCCACTGCAAGGAAGGGGGGCAAGGGACCAGGGTTAGCAGCTAAGGCAAGTAGCAGATCTGCAACCCCAAAGAAAAGACCTGGAAAACCAAGTAAAATTTTGAAAGGTCCAAGGATCAAGAAGTTACAGAGCTGCATGGGACTTTTCAGAGAAATTAGGAAGGCACAGAAATGTGTTGATTTGTGCATACCAAAGCTGCCCTTCTAGAGGATGGTGAGGTCCATTTGTGAGGAAGCTACCTGGGGCACTAAAAGGTGGAAAGTGGTTGGACTGATGGCTCTACAGGAAGCAGCAGAGGACTTCTTGCTTGAGTACTTCAGTGACATGACCATTGTAGAAGCCCATGCCCACAGGTGTAATGGACAAAGACAGCGAGACACTAAAAAGGGTAAGGTGGAGGTATGAAAAACTTCTGGTACCCAATGACTGCAGAGATAAGAAAATGAGGGAAATTTTGCTATACCCCCCTGAACTATTGCCACAAGTCACAGTTGTAGATGTCACACATGATGTTAATACAAGGGCAAGGGCAGAGACGGTTGCTCGCCAAACAGAAAACATAAGGGAAGCAGAACTTAAGGAAAAAATGAAAGTAGCAGTGGAGTCCCAGAGGCAAAGAGAATGCAATGTGACCCGATCCATAGATGCAAGCAACAAAGATACTCTACTTTCAATGGAGGATGGTTTTCTTGCAGAGATACCATTTATAGATGGAGCCAGAAAGCTGGCTCTAGATATAGTGGACATTAATATATTGTTGGATCTAGATGCTCAGATATCAAATACAATTATCTACATTTGTCTTAAGTAAGTTTTAATATTTTGCTAACTTTGAAAACTCAAATGATAGGTGTACTAAATCAGGTACACTCCTTGCAGTTTGATCAAAAGTCAACTTCCACCGTACACCCACATGGAGGTGTTTCTTCTTGATCCACAAATGTCTGTGATTATTAGACAGAAGAACAGTCCATCTGGCACATTCGAGAGTTGGTTTCTCCATTGTGCTATGCGACATTAATATATTGCTGGATCCAGATGCTCAGATATCAAATACAATTATCTACGTTTGTCTTAAGTAAGTTTTAATATTTTGCTAACTTTGAAAACTCAAATGATAGGTGTACTAAATGAGGTACACTCCTTGGTTTGATCAAAAGTCAACTTCCACCGCACACCCACCCGGAGGTGTTTCTTCTTGATCCACAAATGTCTGTGATTACTAGACAGAAGAACAATCCATCTAGCACATTCGAGAGTTTTTTTCTCCACTGTGCTATGCTAGAAGTAACCGTCATCATCTTTCCTTATGAGAACAATCATCACTAGAGTCTCATATGCCTTGATGTTGAGCATCCAACAGTGTGGGTGTTCAATTCAATAAAAGGAACCCACCCTAAAATTAGGTTGTAAGTGTTATGTATCGGAAAGTGTTTCTTATGGATATCCATGTAAATTTGAAAGCCTCAGGCTAACATCCAGATACTCCTTTATGCAGTTGTGTAAAGAGATTATTGCTTGCTTATGGTAAGCTATGTGGAAGGTACGAACTATACAAGGCCCCAATAAAAGATGTACATGTACCAAATCAAACCGATGCAACTTCTTGCGGCTAGAGATGTCTTCTCCATGCAGAATATGTCTTGCAAAGCTACTTTACATTACAACCTTTCATGACTAAGGTAACCATTTGGCAAAGCATTCAAACAATTTTGGTTTTCTTTATACAAGACTTCTCACCATGTGGTCTTTCAATTTTGGAGAGTGTTGTGCAAAACTACACATATGAATATTTGCAAAGATATTGGGCAAGTCTAATACAACACCTGCTCACTATGTCGAACCCCAGTGAAGTTGAAGATAGCTGCTTGGACGATCTCATAATTCATATGACAATACGTGACGAGCCCCTGCATCAGATACAGTGGAACCACAACGGGTCGAGGGGGTCATACCAGCCAAAGATGAAAGGGCCGAGGATGCAGAAAGGACAAATGAGGCTATGCAAGGTGCTAGTGTATAAGCAGAAGGGCTTATGGAGGAGACAATGAAAGAGGCAAGTAGGCCAGTGGAGGAGCCAAAAAATCCCATGGAGGAAACCCTAGATGAGGCAAGGATGGATGAGGAAAGCAAGCCTATGGATGAGGCAATTCGGACAATGGAGGAGCCCCAAAAGGATATGGATGAGGCAAGCCGGCCAATGGAGGGAGAGGAAAAGACCTTGGAGGAAACCGTTGATGAGGCAGAAAGAGATTGGGGGAGACCCTTGATGTAGATGAGAATGATGACTACGACGACGAAGCAAAAGCATAGGATAGCAACAACGACAACAACACTATAGAGACCTAATATGGACCCTTGCTACTTGTAGATACGGTTGTTCCAGTAATGTCTATTTAAGTATGGAAAAATATGTTCAGCTTCTAAATACTTATATGTACTTGTCAACTTTTACAGAGGTTGATTATCTTGTACATCAATGGATTGTTGCTAATGCACGTGCCTCTGGGTATAGCAGACACCTACGAGGATTTGCAAACATTTCGGATGGGTACTTGTCGAGTTGTGGTTCGTCCAGGAACAAAATAATTTCTTCAGTTTCTTCTTTCGCGCTTCAGAATTTTTGTATGGTCTTCAATGCAAAGGCAAAAAATTTTGCCACTAGCTACAATAGTTTGCGGTGTATGCGGTGCTCATACGGTAGATGTTGCCTTTTTGTATGATCATAGAAAATGCGTTACCATCGAGGGCCACTACCACCCTAAAAAACCACACTTAAATCTTTTATCAGCCAAATCGATGTACCCTTTGATGCAAATAATACACTACTGATTCATTATACTCCTGAAAAGGGAGACCTAAATCCACCAGGAACAACTATCTCACCACCCTCTTTTGAGGGGCATACCTTTGATTTTTACCTTGAAGACATTTTGATTCCATACTTACAGAAATTGTATCTCAGTCCATTGTTCATGGACAAGTTTGTACTTTATAATGAATTAAGATGACTCTTCTATCATGTCTTTGTCTTGCCTAACATTGAGAGACAGAGAGAGAGAGAGAGAGAGGAGAGAGAGAGAGAGATGTGGCAATGGCTAAAGAAATGTATTTCAAGAACACTTATATTCACAGACCACAATTGACAAATGAGCTCAAAAAAACTTCATGTATTGAAAGTCATTCGTATACACTTGGGTTCACAAGAATCTCTGTTACATTGACACTCTTTCAACCCGACCATCCAACTCTTTGCACAAAATATCTTTCTCCCTACGTCGCATCAGCTTATGGCCATCTAGGAAAAAGGAAAAATCTGAAAGGTCCCTGTCCATTGACTCTTCAATTATGTCATGCCGCAACTGCAGAAGACTGCATAACTCCCTTATTGTAAGAACCAACATTAGGCCATGCTCTTTATCAAACACTTCCACATCCACAGCAGGATTATCTTCCAAACCTGCAGAAACCTGGTCCATAGGAATGTACTTACCTCTGAGCATTTGTGATCGCATATACCAAAAGGAGACTAACAGTGATTGGCTTGCAATCATGTACTTGACAACTAGAGTGTCAAGCGCGACCTCACACTGTATGCCAATCTCTTCTTTTACATACCATCCTCTGTTAAGAAGCTTGTCACAGGATGACTGTTGAAATGACTTGCACATGAACATAGTTTTCATAACACGTATATTGTAATTATGAAACAACTCTATGAACAGTGCAGCAAGACAAAAGTTTGCAATTCTAACCAATTTGGTGGGAATAGAGCTATGTAGAGACCTCTGTATATCCTTGTAGAGCTTACTTTGCATTTCCTCCACCATTGTTTCCTCAGTAACTGGCCAGTCCACAGTGTTCCAGTCGGTTGGTAAAGGCACTTTCACCAAAATGCCATTCTTATTCCTTGGGCAGAGTTGGTAGAAGTGGTCATAGAAAAATATTCCTTCATCAGCCAGGATTTTGCTGGTTCTCCATGAATACTGTAGAGAACCAATGTGGGCATGAACGACAAGGAAGAGGCCTATTATGCAATCCACAGGCTCCCATTGCTCATAAGAAGAGGGATAAACATTTGCAAAATATATAACAAGAGTTAAACTAAGAGTATCAATAAGTGAAAATGACAAATCTAATGTAGTTGAGATGTGAAGAATGGAGCCATTGCTCATAATAAGAGGGATAAACGTTGCAAAATATATAACGAAAGTTAAATTGAGAGTATCAATAAGTGAAATGACAAATCAAATGCAGTTGAGATGTGAAGAATACTTACAATTGCAACGTGGTTGATGTATATCTGACACATTTCCACCGTGTTCTATCACATCTAGATGGGTAAATACATGTTGAACAAGAAATTCCTTTACAGATCTTTTTCCATTTTCAACTTTGAAGTCCAAGACTCTGGCCTTCCATGCGGAGCGGTAAACAATGATAGAACTAGACCTCTTGGATCTTCTTGGTTGCATTAGGACCCATGAACCTTTGTTTGTCCTTTATCCAACCCATTGGTTCTCTGCACTTATTGAAGTTGATATTGTATGCTACTACTTGTGTCATAATAATCAATATCTAATTCTTCTAAATGATTTTCTCATGTTAAACTGATGATTTAATATGGGGCAGTGCCAGGGGAGAAAAAGCTAGGATATTGGTTAAGCTAGCAGACCGGCCACAATAGGGATCCAAAGGAGGGAAAATAGGTATCCAAAGGGGGGGGGCATTTGCAAAAGATCCATGTGCAACAATGGGCTAAAAATACCCTAAGGATCAGCCCATTAATACTTCCAAAATGCTAAGGTTCCAAAATTCAAAGGTTGTATCCAAAGGTCAACCATGGGGGGAATTGGATGCTTTGTGTGTGTCCCAAAAATCTTTACAAATCCCTACATAGGAGGGGGTGAGCCTTGCTTGTAGGGGATGAGAGAGAAATTCACACACACACACACACACACACACACACAAGCTCCCTTTACACAAAGGGAATGAGGGACACATGTCAGCTCCCTAGCCCAGATGCCCACAAGGTGTACCCAATTCCTATTGGATGGCCTTGGAGGTGGACCAATGAGAATTAGGCTAGAGTAAATCTAGTTTAATTAATTCAAAAACACTTAATAAAAGAACCAATGAGAATTAAGTCCTCTAGAAGACTATTGGACAGTCTCCCAGGGGGTCCAATGAGCATTCAGCAGCCCAATGGCTTACCTGATTCCTATTGGCCAGAAGGCAAAGGGGTCCAATGAGAGTTTAGCTGAATTATTAAATTACCTAAATCTCTCACAAAAGTGGAAAGGGGGACACATGTCAGAAGGCTATCACTTATGCTGCTTAATTATCATTGGCTAGCCCTAGGGAGGTCCAATGAGAGGGTAGCATGAGCAAATAGCAAGAGGGGTCGACCAAGAGAGAGACGGGGATGACTTTTGCAAGGCATTATCACACACACACTCATACAATCTCATGTGTGAAGTAAAGAAGACTCTCTCTCCTTCTCAAGCTTTAATGGAAAGCTTATCACCTACTTCAAGCTTGTGAGAAGGGAGGCCTACACCAACAACTCTTGGCTTTGTGATGCAAATCCAACCAAGATCCAAGCTTCAATGCATGCTCATCTCCTCTACCATTCTAATTACTAAGCTAAGCTATGCTAATATGAGTGATTATGTGAGGAGATGTACATCTTTCTCGTAAGGATACTCCTACTTCCTCTCAATCTACTCTCACACCCTGCTAGCTCTCACCATCTTTGAAGGTGTGTGAGGTCTTGGGTCTGAGACCGGGGAGCATTGATGTTGTGTTTGATAAGTGTTTTGCTTAGTTCATGAAGCTTTCATCTTCATTGCACTAGCTAGTCTTGAAGGAACACAAAGAATTGTATTGTACAATGTCTCTCTTGATGGGAGAAACCATAATACAAAGCCTTTTGGAGGCGGGACCGGCACCATGAAAATACGGTCCTCAACTATTGTCAATAGCTTAATTTCTCTCTCTTTTGAAAGTATTGTTCATGCTATCTAACTAGGTGTTATGCTTTTTGTTTCTGTCTCCACCCAAGCACTCTTGTAATTCTCATTAGGAATCTATTCTAATGAAATGCCCACTATGTTCATGCTAATTTCCTCTACACACAAGTTTTTAGGCCATTAAATGTTACATTGGTATCAGAGCATAAGTTTTCTCTTTTCTTGCTCAAGAAGGGAGGTCCTGAAGCTAGCTATAAATGGTTGAGTAAGTAGAATAGGGATTTTTCAGCTTTGCAGTGCGCTTGCCTTTGTGCAGTTAACGGGGCATCAGCGTTGAGAGCTATGGTCTTAATAGTGGAGTCCTACGGGGCTTGCCTACGGCTTAACCACTATTGATCTATTAGAAGCTTGACATGAGCCGGTGTTGTTTTGGTGTTGAACGACCCTCTCTTCTATTCCTTGCAATTAGTGGTATTCGAGCCACGGGTACAGTAGCTTGAGTGCTTTTTCTAAAGGGGTAAAGAGGAGTAGCAACTAGGTCTTGAAGTGTCAAAGTACGCCTAAAAATTTTAAACCTAAAAGTTATTAGAATGGCCGACGATAGTAAAGAGAGTGAAATTAATGTTGATAACTTTGATTTTGCTAATGAGAAAGCTACTAATGATGCTCCGATGCTTGTTAACTATCTTGTTTCTAGGCTTCAACAAGCCATGGGCAATCCATCTCTCCAAAGTGAAGTGCAACGGTAGCTCCGTGCTCATGGGATTCTCCAAGCTCACCACCATGATGAGAGGACACCTAGGAAGCCTCCTTGTGAGACTTCCAAAAGAGGTCTCTCTCCGATTCGGGAAGAATAAGAGAATCCATACGAAGGGCTCAAGAATTTACTTCTTGATGATGCATCTCCTTCCCAAAGGAGAACTCAAGAGCCTCCACCGAAGGAACGAGAAAGAAGTGAGTCTCCCACCACCTCGGAGGAGATGGCTCCACGAAGACGGCGGGCTAAACGCTCTCCATCACCACCAAAGAGGAGAAGACCATTGCACCCTTCTCCATACCATAATTCAAAGAGGTATGATAAAAACCAAGAGAAGAAAAAGATGAGAAAGAGGACACCCTCTTCTCCATCTTCTTCATCCTCTTCCTCTTATGAAAGTGATGGTGCAGATAAAGAAGATCAAGGCAAGAAAAATGCGAGAAAGAGGTCACCCTCTGCTCCATCTTCCTCAAATTCTGCATCTTCTGAAGAAAGTAATGGTGCAACCTTTGAACCATCAAAAAGAAGAGGCCATAGGAAATCCTATGCCACGTGGAAGAGGTCATTCAAGCTCAAGAAGTTCAAAGAGAGAGGGAAGAGCATCTTTTTCCTTACCTACGATGGCACCTTTGGTGCTACGGACAAAGTCTTGTCCTTTATCCAACAATTTGATGCGGCGTTTGGAGATGAGGGCTTCACGGAGTCCTCTAAGCTACACCATGTAGCTATGCACTTTCAAAAGTTCGCCAGGCAATCGTGGTCTAGCCTACGAGCCAACGGTGAAGCTCTGCAAACATGGAAATCTTGAAGAGCTTCCATTATGAAGCATTTTTTGGCCACCGATGCCAAAGACAAATTACTCACCGAATGGCGAAGCTTATAGCTCTCTCCCTATGAATCCATCCACAAATATGTAGACAAGTTTTGGGACCTACAACTCAAAGCCACTGTCTTCAAAAAGTTGGATTTTGGAGAGCAAAAGAAACAAATTTGTGCGGGCTTAATCGAAGAAATGGCGGAGTATGTCAACTCCCAAAGGCCACTTACCATATCAACGGTAATACACCATACTATAGTGGCCTCTCGAATCAATTTCCAAACGGGGGCTAAAAGAAATAATAAGCCCACGACAAACAAGGGTTCCAATGAGCCTAAGGGGAAGGACAATGTCCAAAAGTCTCCTAAGGGCAACTCCAACAAAGCTAAAGAGAAGAGAGTTTACAAAGGTAAAAACAAACTCTCTCCTGAAGAGCTTGAGTGTTATCGCAAGGATAACCGGTGTTTCAAGTGCGGCAAACAAGGGCATGCATACCACGCTTGTCCCCAAAAGAAAAACCACCAAGATCCTCCTAGAGCTACCTTGGTTGAAATCCAAGAGGAGGAGACTCACCAAATTCACCACAAAGGATCTCCTCTATGCCATGCTTGGGGAAAGGTAAGAGAACATGATGCTTATATTCTCTTTGACCCTGGTTCTACTCACAATTTTATATCTATAGAGTTGGCCACCAAGCTAGGCATACAAGCCTATGAGATGGGAGATGTTCTACCCACAGACAGTGCTTTCAAGGGGCAAGAAGCTTCAGTCACTCCCTTAATTGGGAAATTGAGGCTTCATGTCCAAAGCTATGTGGACAAAGAGGACTTCTTTATCTCTCATCTCAAGCATGAGGATGTAATCCTAGGGGCACCATGGTTTGATCGTGTGGTTACCAATGTTAAATTCCCTGAAAGGAGAATCTCCTTTAAGTACACGGAAAAAGACATGTATATAGATGCTAAGGAAATGGGTACAACACTATCCCCATTGTACATACACCAGCTTTCAACAAGTCAATAAAGAGCTCTATTTCCGTGTACATGATTTTTGTTAAAGATTCTCAAAATGAACCTAATGGGTAACACTATCCCCATTGTACATACACCAGCTTTCAACAAGTCAATAAAGAGCTCTATTTCTGTGTACATGATTTTTGTTAAAGATTCTCAAAATGAACCTAATGCTTTAACAAAAGAAAATAAAAGCAACCAAAAGGAATTAGAGTTATCCAATTTTCTCAAGGGGTTTCAAGATGTCTTTATTGACGACATCCCTTGTGAGCTACCTCCTAAACGAGGTAATGATGACCATGCAATTGAACTTCTTCATAGAAGTTCACCGCCTAACAAACCTCCTTGTAGAGTTTCTCAAGCTCAACAAGAGGAGATTATGCGGCAAGTGCATGAGTTAGTTGAGAAGGGCATGGTTAGGCCTAGCTCATCTCCATTCTTCTCACCTGTGCTATTAGTGCAAAAGAAAGATGGCACATATTGTATGTGTGTCGACTATAGAGCACTAAATAGGATCACTATCAAGAATACGTTTCCCGTTCCACGGGTAGAAGACCTATTTGATAAGCTACAAGGATTGACCTACTTCAGTAGGATTGACCTAAAAAGTGGCTATCATCAAATAAGGATAGTTGGTCAGGACATTATAAAGACTGCATTTCGCACCACATTTGGTCTTTACGAATACATTGTCATGCCTTTTGGCTTGACCAATGCACCAGCCACATTCAACCGCTTGATGGAGAAGTTGTTCAGGCCTCATCAAACCTTCACTGGAGTGTTCTTTGTGTTAAGTATGGAGCCTGATTTACCCTTGTAATTTTCTGTGGTAAAAACGCACATTTGTAAGGCCCCCATTATGAGGCGAAGCCATTGTGCGTGAAGGAAAATCACTCACCGGAAACCAAAATTTTCACGGACAAGAATCAGGGGCAACTTTAGAGGCCTCGAGGGCGAAGGCCCCCGAGACTTTTTTTTTGTCGGAATATTCCTTTTCGCCGGAATATTATGGCCGGACGGCGGCCGGAAAGTGGTCGGAAAACAACCGGTTGGTTGGCCGGTGGCCGGTAGTCAATGGCCGATGGCCGATGGTCGGAAGTCAATGGTCGGTGGCCGGTGGTTGGAAGTCAATGGCCGGTGGCCGAATTCAAAAGCGGACTTGTCTTCTCAAGGGCGGCCACACATGGGCGGATTGGAGGGTCCAATTTGGACTTATTCGCACAAGGGCAGCTACACATGGCTGTCTCTCATAAGAGAGGGCAGCTCTTTTGGCCTATAAAAGGAGGCCATTTCTACACACATTTCATAGTGTGAAGTTGATGCAACAAGGTGAGTGTGAGGTGGTGAGAGTGAAGCAAGGCGGGAGCTCTATTAAGGGTTTAATCCCTTTGTAAACCACTTCTTCTTTTGAAATGCTAAAGCCATTGAGTGGATGCTTTCCCGTGGACGTAGCCGACATTGGGTGAACCACGTATATCATGTGTACTCTCTCTCTCTCTCTCTCTCTCTCTCTCTCTCTCTCTCTCTCTCTCTACTCTATAATCTCTTGTGTGTGAAATCTATCTCTCTCCATTAAGTAATCTACTCAAAAATCTATTTAGCTACGTCTTATTTCCTAACACTTTGATGATATTATCATCTACTCTAATTCATTAGACGAACACAAGCAACACCTCCAGGTAATATTTTAAGTTTTAAGAGAGAATAAACTTTATGTTAATCGAAAGAAAAGTGATTTTTTCTTGCAAGAGATTCATTATTTAGGTCGCATTATCTCTCAAGATGGCATCCAAATGGATCCATCAAAGTTAGAGGTAATAAAAGGATGGCCTAAACCAAAGAATCTTCATGAACTAAGAAGCTTTATAGGTATGTGTGCATACGATAGACGCTTCATAGAAAATTTCTCACAAATTGCGGGACCATTACATGACCTAACAAAGAAAAGCGTTAGGTACACATGGTCTGCTAAGGAGAAAAATGCTTTCGAAAAGCTTAAAGAAAATCTTATCTCTCAACATGTGCTTACACTACCGGATCTCTCAAAACCATTTGAGGTCCAATGTGATGCTTGTGGTGATTGCCTTGGAGCTGTTTTGCTCCAAGAAGGGCATGCCATAGGCTATGAAAGTCGAAGGCTCGACCCTGTTGAGCAAGATCTAGGCATATATGAAAAGGAACTCCTTGCAGTTCTACATGCCTTAGACTCATGGAAGCACTATTTATTGGGGACTCCTTTCATTTTGCAAACGGATCATCAAAGTCTTCAGTACTTCATGACGTAGACCAAGCTCTCCGATAAACAAATGAGGTGGGAAAATTTCCTTTCGCAATTTCATTTTCATATTGCTCACATTGCTGGCAAGCATAATCAAGTAGCTAATGCACTCTCAAGACGACCGAGAGTGAATGCGGTTTCCATAGCAACTCACAATGATCTATCTTCAATGATAGATGAGTATGCTATTGATCTCGAATTTAGAGATGTGTTTTAATCCCTTGCATTAGGGAAGAAAGAAGAACCATTTACTTTACAAGATGGTTATCTTATCTACGGCTATAGACTATGTGTTACTAACTCACTACGTGAGAAAGTAATGTATGAATCTCATGCTCCACCTCATCACCTCTTGCGGGGCATAGAGGGATTCAATAAACCTTAAAGGAAATTGAAACATATTTCTATTGGCCTACCATGAAAGTGAACATACAAGAGTATGTTTCTAAATGTGTGGTATGCCAAAAGACAAAATTTGATAGAGGGAAGCAACTTGGATTGCTTCAACCCTTGCCAATCCCTAATTCATGGGAGAGCATATCCATGGATTTTATCTTTGGATTGCCTAAGTCTATCTATGGGAATACGGGAATATGGACGATAATAGACAGGTTCAGTAAACAAGCTCATTTTATACCTGTCAAAAAGACTATCAAAGCCCATCAAATGGCAACCCTCTTCATTTCACAAATTTTCAAGTACCATGGCTTGCCAATGTCCATAGTGTCAGATAGAGATCCTAGAATGACCAGTAATTTCTAGAAGGGTCTCTTTGAGGATTTAGGGACAAGGCTAAACTTCTCTTCGGCCTATCATCCACAAACGGATGGCCAAAGTGAAATAGCTAACCTAAAAATTCTCGATCTACTAAAAGCCTATAGGAATTACATCAAAGATCCCAATGGGAGAAGTACTTACCCTTAGTGGAGTATGCTTACAATAACACTGTACATACTTCCACGGGAAAAGCACCTTTCGAGGTAATTGAGGGAAGATCAAAAAGTCCCTTGCTACTTAAGGTACATGGGAAGATCTTCGTTGCAGATGAGTATAGCCGAGACCTACAAGAATCTTTTCAAAAGATTAAGGATGTTATCTCTATCTCACAGAAAAGGCAAAAGGCTGCTTTGCTGACAAGCACAGAAGAGCCCAAGCCTTTAAAGAAAATGATTGGGTCTTATTAAAGTTTCCCAAGGCTTGATTAAGGCACACGACATGCAAGAATCCTACAGGACACCAAAAGTACTATGCTAAACTAGCAAAAAGGTACTATGGTCCCTTCCATATTCTTAGGCCAATCAATGAGATGGACTATCAACTCAAGTTGCCCAATCATTGGCTCATACACAATGCTTTCCATGTGAGTCTATTAAAGCCTTACAAAGGAGAGCCACCTCAAGAACCAACTATTGAAGACCCACCGGAGATCGAGGACCAAGAGGAGGTGCTGCAGCTCGAGTCCATTCTACGACATGAAGACAAGGTACTAAGAGGTGGTAAGACTGTCCGACAATATCTTATTAAGTTTAAGAATTATCCTTTTGAAGATGCTAGATGGATGCAAGGCATACAATTAAAGGATAACCTAAACCTTGTCAATGCTTACAATGCTTCCCAAGAGTAAGAAAATGTACAAAATGTTAAAAATGAACAAAGCTTTTGTCTTATAAGACTGTCTTTTTCTTTATTGTGCACAAAAAATGAAATAGTATGCATGCTTAGATCAAGTTTGCGGAGACGACGTCTCCCAAACACCAAGTAGAGCTTGTCACTCTACTATGGAAGATTGATAGGACTAATGTGCGAACATGCTTGCGGTAGCCTCAAGCTCTCAAGCACCAAATGAACTAGTCATCCATTGTGGAATGATGTCGTAGGGTAACATAGGGATCCTCTACCCGCTGAGAAAAGGACTCATGAATATGCCATTTATCTTCTTTACACCATAGTTGACGACGACTATGATTTCAAGAGAGAGGTATTCTCATAATAATCAATATCTAATTCTCCTAAATGATTTTCTCATGTTAAACTGATCATTTAATATGGGGCAGTGCCAGGGGAGAAAAAGCTAGAATATTGGTTAAGCTTGCAGACCGGCCACAGTAGGGATCCAAAGGAGGGAAAATAGGGATCCAAAGGGGGGTCCATCTGCAAAAGATCCATGTGCAACAATGGGCTAAAAAGACCCTAAGGTTTAGCCCATTAAGACTTCCAAAATGCTAAGGTTCCAAAATTCAAAGGTTGTGTCCAAAGGTCAACCGTGGGGGGAATTGGATGCTTTGTGTGTGTCCCAAAAGTCTTTACAAATCCCTACATAGGAGGGGGAGATCCTTGCTTGTAGGGGATGAGAGATAAAGTCACACACACACACACACACACACACACACACACACACACACATACACACACACACACTTACACACACAAGCTCCCTTTACACAAAGGGAATGAGGGACACATGTCATCTCCCTAGCCCAGATGCCCACAAGGTGTACCCAATTCCTATTGGATGGCCTTGGAGGTGGACCAATGAGAATTAGGCTAGAGTAAATCTAGTTTAATTAATTCAAAAACACTTAATAAAAGAATCAATGAGAATTAAGTCCTCTAGAAGACTATTGGACAGTCTCCCAAGGGGTCCAATGAGCATTGAACAGCCCAATGGCTTGCCTCATTCCTATTGGCCAGGAGGCAAAGGGGTCCGATGAGAGTTTAGTTGAATTATTAAATTACCTAAAGCTCTCACAAAAGGGGAAAGGGGGACACATGTCAGAAGGCTATCACTTATGCTGCTTAATTGTCATTGGCTAGCTCTAGGGAGGTCTAATGAGAGGGTAGCATGAACAAATAGCAAGAGGGGTCGACCAAGAGAGAGAAGGGGGGCTGATTTTTGCAAGGCATTATCACACACACACTCACACAATCTCATGTGTGAAGTAAAGAAGAATCTCTCTCCTTCTCAAGCTTTAATGGAAAGCTTATCACCTTCTCCAAGCATGTGAGAAGGGAGGCCTACACCAACAACTCTTGGCTTTGTGATGCAAATACAATCAAGAGCCAAGCTTCAATGCATGATCATCTCCTCTACCATGCTAATTAAGCTATGCTAATATGAGTGATTATGTGAGGAGATGTACATCTTTCTCGTAAGAATACTCCTACTTCCTCTCAATCTACTCTCACACCCTGCTAGCTCTCACCATCTTCGAAGGTGTGTGAGGTCTTGGGTCTGAGACCGGGGAGAATTGATGTTGTGTTTGATAAGTGTTTTGCTTAGTGCATGAAGCTTTCATCTTCGTTGCACTAGCTAGTCTTGAAGGAACACAAAGAATTGTATTATACAATGTCTCTCTTGATGGGAGAAACCATAATACAAAGCCTTTTGGAGGGGGGACCGGCTCCATGAAAATCCGGTCCTCAACTATTGTCAATAGCTTAATTTCTCTCTCTTTTGAAAGTATTGTTCATGCTATCTAACTAGGTGTTATGCTTTTTGTTGCTCTCTCCACCCAAGAACTCTTGTAATTCTCATTAGAAATCTATTCTAATGAAATGCCCACTATGTTCATGCTAATTTCTGCTACACACAAGTTTTTAGGCCATTAAATGTTACAACTTGTCCTTCTAGGAAAAGTCCAGGTGTTGCTAGTTGGTGTGAGAGACCATAAACACCTAGAGCTTCTTGGGCGGGAAGACATGGAAGCCATAGCTCTGAGAGAAAATCTTTAGTGGAGGGAGATTCACTTTGAAAGCATCCTAATGGAGGGAAATTGTTTTACAATTCCAATATCTTGTGCGGGCTTAATGGCCACTCTCCAGTACGTTAATGACCATAAGAGAATATGAGCATTGGGACCACACATGCACCTAACAACTCGGTAAAAGCAAAGAAGTTACGATGCCACAATCCTAGATTCCTGAAAGTTTTTTAAATATTTTCCTATTTCTTGAGTCTTTCCACATATTTTCCTACGTAACGTAGCCCTCAAGCTCATTGGATGCGCTCTATTTTCTCTCTCTTTCATATGGCCCTCCAAATGACCTCCTGTTCTCTCTCTAGGTGTTGTCTCCTCCAGTGCTCTAGGTTTAGGGTCAAAACTTATGCCGGTATTCTGCATCTCCTTAGTGTCTTCTATGTCCATCTCCTCTTCTGGCTGCCCCTGGGTCTCTTCTTCTTCCTTGCTTTTTTGCCTCATTTCAGGCTTCTCATATGCAGTCTTCTCAAATTTTATTTTATTTTTGCCTTTCTCATATGCTGAGCAAGGGTCTCCTCGGGACTTCCCTCTAGCCTGACATCTACACGACCATCAGCTTTAGAAAGCTGTGCAGCAAAAGATCACTTATTAGAGCCTTAATCAATGAAAAAACTTACTCTTGGTACGTTGGCCTCGTTTTCTCGGGGTCTTTGATCTTGTCACCCGCACGCCAGTGTCTAGCAACACATCGTCTTCCTCATTCTGGGTTTTCCCTTCAGCACTAGTCGTACTCTGCTCCTTTACCTCAAAGTTTTGTTCTTCTTCTGTTATTTCCGAAACAGGTTTCTCAGCATTACTAGGGACACTTTCATCAAGCAAAACCTCCACAAGTGTCTTGTATGCAGGCGTCACTGCATCGTTTCCTGTGTCTTTACCGGTAGTAGTTCTGAAGCAGCTTGACTCTGAAAAAAAATCCGAGAAGACAAAAATCAACCACCTGATTAAACAATGGTGTGTTTCTTACCCGTTGAAACAATTTTCTAACCTGTTATTGGGCATGGTTCAACTGGCTTCTTCTTTAGAAGGGATTGGTATTCTGCAGAAATAACTCCGGGGCAATCCTTAATTAGCCACTTTCCTTTCTCAGCCAAGTGAGCATAGGAGAATGCATTGTATGCATGTGAACAAGGCAATAGAACAACATGGCTTGAGCGATTGTGATCATGAATTTTTACACCACAAGCATTGCACACATCAATGAGAACAACACTATGTCCAGAAGCTGAAACTCATGTAGGAAAGACTATGGTTTCACGTAGCATTGGTTGACTAATCATGTCTGTCACAAATGTGACACAGAGACCAAAGGTTTCCTCACGCTCCAAGCATTTGGATAATTCTTCCTGTAGGCAAAAGACCTCTGTTATCAGAAAATGTCAAACAAGAATAAAATCGGTATGAATGCTTGAAGATCGGTATAATATTGTTATCATACCGGTATGATTATATCCTACCGGTATGATGTTATCCCACCGGTATGATGTTATTATATTGGATAGTATAACATCATACCGTTAGGATAACATTCGGTAACATCATACCGGTAGGATAACATTATACCGGAAGGATAACATCAAACTTGTTGGATTTTATCATACCGTTAGGGTGTAATCATACCGGTCGGATCTAACCATACCGGTAGGATGTAACCATACCGGAAGGATATAATCATACCGATAGGATGTAATCATACCGGTAGGATATAATCATACCGGTATGATAACATCCTACCGGTATTGCCATCTACCCTTACTGAATTGATGTTATTTTCATACTATTATGTTTTTTTATTATTCGGTTTTGTGGTACCACATTCTACCCATCCCGGTATGATAGAGCCATAATACCGGTATTGTAAAACTTATAATACCATTTTCACTATTAGAGTTTCAGTACAATATGGTTATTATAATCATACTGTTACTTTAGTGTTAAACTACTATTTTGTTTTGTTACTATATCGGTATTATTTTGTTGTTATACATGTATTATGTTGCTTTCATATCGTTATTGTGATCATTGATAGAACATATAGTAACATGTTCACCAATAGAATACCAATACCGGTATTGCAACCGTTACTTTGCAGGTATGTTACCATTATTTATAGTAATCAATCTACTTTATAGGTAATTATTGTGTAATCATTCCACAACAGTATATAGACTATAGTATATTGTACATCCAAACCAGTACTTTGCAGGTATTATACTACAATCAGATGGAGTTAAAAGCATACCTGTGCCTGTTGTAGGGTGGCTTTTGCTTGGTCAAAATTTTTTTGGAGGCTGTCAAGCAAGCCTATTGGTACATTGGCATCATCAATGTAGGGTGGCTTTTGCTTGGTCAAATTTTTCTTGGAGGCTATCAAGCAAGCCTGTTGGTACATTGGCATCGTCAGGGAAGTGCATTCGGATGGTGTCAAGGACGCCCTCGCAATGGTGCACATCAGCAACAGATTTGGCCACAGAATCCTTAGCCTTCTGACACTCGGTTGATACATTGCCATGAGATTTTCTAACCTCAACAAGTAGTTCTTGCAAGGAAGTGGATACTTCAACACTAAACGCAGACTGAGTAGTCGCAAAAAGCCCACTTTTGGTTGGTGTACTTTTGGATGGGGTATTTACTAACAAAATGGCAGAACCACTTGGGGTTCCTGTGGATACTTGAGAAGTCTCTAACTTCCATTGTTCTCTTTTCCTATCTAAGTGACCTTCATTGGTCACATTCTTCACCACCTCAAATGCAAACTCAACCACTTTACCGGACCTCTGCATACGAAATAAACATATCCGAGTGCAAACTTGACTCCCAGCAGATAGTTTGGTGGTTTGGATTGATACACCTGCTTGTAGAGCTGGTAGAGTGCCTTGTAGTGATCCGGACTTGCTGTTTTTATCGGCACTTTTTTCTCCTTCACTGGAAGACACGTGAAAACTTTCATCTAGTCGGATATGGGCACATCTGCATCTGTCAACTTCCTAACATCTTTCCCCTCAAGACTTAACCCATATTCCCTGTGAAAATCCTTCTTTGTCATGCAGAATGCCTTTAATGAAACCTCCACATCCTTGGGGTGAACAAAGCGGCTGATTTTGGGAGGAGGCTGTAACTTCTGTCTCTGAACAGAATAAATCCATATTCATTACTCAATATATCCACACCTCAATACTCTAGTACACATACAGGTCCGTTGTACACAACACAAGGGAGACAGAGAGAGGTGACATACCTTCGTGGGAGAATGTCGGGTCTTTGTGGGGGAGACCTGTCGGGCTGCATTCCTTGGGCTCTTTCTTAGGTTGCTGTCCATAGCGAAGGATAAGAAGCGTGCAAAAGGGGGTTGTAGAGTGAGCTGAGAAATGTGCAGAAGGAGAAAGGCTCAGAGATCTATATGGAGAAGTACAGTCATGCAAACATTCAACTGAACATTCGTATGACGTGGGCTCCACACGTGTTTTTGAATCCTCCACACGATTATTAAGATTCTGTATCCTCCACATGATTATTAAATTCAAACAATTCTTGCCCATAACACCAGTTTCATACCCCCTAAATTTTAAGCCTCCAAGAGCAACTTTCAACCGATTAAAACTGGGCCACTTTTTCATGCATCCACCCCCCTATATAACGTGTGTCGGGGGGGTATTAAAAAAACCCCTCTTTTAACACGTCTGAATGAATGAACCTAAAGTATATTTTCCTTTCAGGGAATTTAACATTGGTATCCATGCGATCAAACCATGGTGCCCCTAGGATTACATCCTCGTGCTTGAGAGGAGAGATAAAGAAGTCCTCTTTGTCCACATAGCTTTGTACATGGAGCCTCAATTTCTCGATTAAGGGAGTGACTAAAGCTTATTGCCCCTTGAAAGCACCATCGGCGGGTAGGACATCTCCCATCTCATAGCCTTGGATGCCTAGCTTGGTGGCCAACTCTGTGGATATAAAATTGTGAGTAGAACTAGGGTTAATTAACACTAGAATGGTAACAGGACACTTTTATGTCCTTGGACACTTTTGTGTCCTGTTAAGTGACCATTTTGCTTGAATTATTTGAAGAGTATGAAAATGAATTTCTAGGTGCTATATATCCACAAAGTTGCCTTATGAGCTGAAAAAAACTTAGCATTTGTTTTGGACTATGGATCTCACCATTAACCTTACTCTTGCACAACATTTTTGAACCTAAATTGTGTGAAAAAACGGGTCCTGTTTTTGGCTTTTTTTCAATTTTTGGCAACTATAACACTCTAGACTTTATTTTTGTGAGGTTTAGATGGCTAGAGGTTAGGCCTTCATAGTTCTCAACATGTTTTGATGCTTGTAGGGAGAGCTAAGTGTTAAAATTGAAAGTTATGACCAATTTACAAGAATTGCATAATCCTGTTTTTTGGCCAAAATTTGCACTTTTATGATTTTTTGGTGGCTTTCTTGATATCCAAATTCAATTTTGATTGTGTAAGTGTAATGTATAACATAAATCTAATCTTTCTTGAGTTTTGGGGGACCTAATATGCTATATAGCATAGTATATGATGATGGTTGAGTTTTCTGATTGCTAGAGAATACGATACATTTTAGAGTAGCAAGTATAACTTTCTCAATATTGCTAGTTTCTTAGGCCACTTGTGTGTATTTTGTAGGTAGTAACCATATCTAATCATAGACTACAAACTTGGCTAGATATTGAGTAGTTTCTATGGGTTTCTAGAGGTCATAATGCTAAACCCAGTTTTTTCATGTTTGCTGTATTTAACACTTTATCATTGCCCCCAAGGTTCCAATTGTAAGAGATCCATTATCCTTTTGACATGCTCCATGGCTCCTTTTGAATCCAAAGGCCCAAAGGGAACTAAGAAAACATGTATATAGTATCTGTATTGAGCATGCTATAGAGACTTTGATAATAGGTTCACAAAATGGCAAAAATGCAACTTTTTTGTACCTTTTTTTGCCCAAAAAAAAATTAGTGAGGTAAAAGCAACCATATGTTTTGGTCACCAACCCATTGAAGTTAACGGGGCATTTTATCTCAGGTCCTACAAAAATCCCCACTCTTATTTATATGCAATCAACCGTAAGAAATTGCTGTTTTGGGCAAAATGCACTGGTCCATCAACTTTGGAGGCTTGTAGTGACCAAGGGATGAGAAAAATTACAAGTTTCTCATTTTTTCCATATGTAGTAGTTATTGAACTATAAGCTCATGAAAGGATTTTTCAAAATGAGTGGATCTACTATGGTTTTGGAAATTTTTCCCAAAACCCTGAAAGGACACTTTTATGTCTTGTTAGGTTACCATTCTAGTGTTAAAGAGAATAAAAGCATCATGTTCTCTTACCTTTCTTGAAGCATGGCATAGAGGAGATCCTTTGTGGTGAGATTCCTCTTCTTGGATCTCAACCAAGGTAGCTCTAGGAGGCTCATGGCGGGTGTTCTTTTGGGGACAAGCGCGGTACACACGCTCTTACTTGTCGCATTTGAAACAACAGTTATCCTTGCGATAACGCTCAAGCTCTTCAAGAGAGAGTTTGTTTTTGCCTTTGTAAAATCTCTTCTCCTTAGCTTTGTTGTTATTGGAATTTCTTTTAGGAGATTTTTGGACATTGTCCTTCTCCTTAGGCTCAATAGAACCCTTGTTTTTCATGGGCTTAGGATTTCTCTTAGCCCCTATTTGGAAATTGATTCGTGAAGCCACCATGGTATGGTGTATGACCACAGATATGGTGCGTGGCCTTTGGGAGTTAACATACTTCGTCATTTCTTTAGTTTAGCCTGCACAAAACTATTGTTTTTGCTCTCCAAAATCCATCTTTTTGAAGATAGTGGCTTTGAGATGTAAGTCCCAAAACTTGTCTACATATCTGTAAATGGATTCGTAGGGAGAGAGCTTCAAGATTCACCATTCGGTGAGTACTTTGTCTTTTGCATCGGTGGCCAAAAACTGCTTCATAATGGAAGCTCTTAAAGCTTTCCATGTTCGTGGAGCTTCACCGTTTTCCCGTAGGCTAGACCACCGTTGCCTGGTGGGCTTTTGAAAATGCATAGCTACATGGTGTAGCTTAGAGGACTTTGTGAAGCACTCATCTCCAAACGCCGCATTGAAGTGTTGTATGAAATTCAAGACTTTGTCCGTAGCACCAAAGGTTCCATCATAGGTAAGGAAAGAGATGCTATTTCCTCCCTCTTTGAACTTCTTGAGCTTGGACGATCTCTTCCATGCGGCATAGGATTTCCTATGGCCTCTTCTCTTTGATGGTTCAAAAGTTGCATCATCGCTTTCTTCAGAAGATGAAGAATTTGAGGAAGATGGAGAAGATGGTGACCTCTTTCTCGCCTTTTTCTTGCCTTGTTCCTCCTTGTCTGCACTATCACTTTCTTCATAAGAGGAAGAAGATGGAGAAGAGGGTGGCCTCTTTCTCACCTTTTTCTTCTCTTGTTTTCTGTCATCCCTCTTTGAATTATGATGTGGAGAACTGTGTGATGGTCTTGTCCGTTTAGGAGGTGATGGAGAGCGTTTTTCCCATCGTCTTCGTGAAGCCATCTCCACCGAGATGGCACGAGACTCACTTCTTTCTCGTTCTTTTGGTGGGGGACTCTTGAGTTCTCCTTTGGGAAGGAGAACTCCACCGTCTTCGTGAAGCCATCTCCACCGAGCTGGCACGAGACTCACTTCTTTCTCGTTCTTTTGGTGGGCGACTCTTGAGTTCTCCTTTGGGAAGGAGAGGCATCATCAAGTAGTAGGTTTTTGAGACCTTCGTACGCATCCTCTTCTTCTTCACAAATCGGAGAGAGGCTTCTTTTGGAAGCCTCGCAAGGATGCTTCCTAGGTACTCTCTTGTCATGGTGGGGAGTTTGGAGAATCCCATGAGCACAAAGCTACCGTTGCACTTGATTTTGAGGGATGGATTGCCCATGGCTTGTGGAAGCCTAGAAACAAGGTAGTTAACAAGAATAGGGACATCATTAGTAGCTTTCTTATTAGCAAAATCAAAGTTATGAACATTAATTTCACTCTCTTTACTATTGTCAGCCATTCTAACAATTTTTTAGGTGTACTTTTACACTTCAAGCCCTAGTTGATACTCCTCTTTACCACTTTAGAAAAGCACTTAAGCTCCAATACCCGTGGCTCAAATATCATTAATTGCAAGGAATTGAAGAGAGGGTCTTTCAACACCAAAACAGTACGGGCGCCTGCCAAGCTTCTAACAGCTTAATAATGGTTAAGCCGTAGGCAAGCCCAGTAGGACTCCACTATTAAGACCACATCTCTCGATGGTGATGCCCCATTATCTTCACAAAGGAAGGCGCACTGCAACGCTAAAAAATCCCTATTCTATTTACTCAATTGCAATTAATAATACCAACCATTTATAGCTAGCTTGAGGACCTCCCTTCTTGAGCAAGAAATGAGAAACCTTGTGCTTAGATACCAATGTCACATTTAATGACCTAGTAACTTGTGTGTAGCGGAAAATAACATAAACATAGTGAGCCTTTCATTAGAATAGATTCCTAATGAGCATAGCAAGAGTGCTTGGATGGAGAGAGCAACAAAAAGCATAACACCTAGTTAGATAGGCATGGACAATACTTCAAAAGAGAGAGAAATTAAGCTATTGACAACAGTTGAGGACCGGATTTATATGGAGCCGGTCCCTCCTCCAAAAGGTTCTGTATTATAGATTTCCCACATCAAGGGAGATATTTTACAATACAATTCTTTGGGTTTCCACTACAAGAGGTTGTGTGCACTTGTGACGCTATTAGCGATGGAAATACATTGGGTTTTTATACTCCCCGGCGTCGCTAACAGCGTCGATACAGGAACGTCGCTATGAGCGTTGCTATTAGCATCGCTATGGCCGTCGCTATATAGCGACGCATGTAGCGACAACCATAGCGACGCTTTAAGGCTACCTATAGCAACATTCATAGCGATGCTGCAGAGCCTTATATAGCAACGCCCGAGAGTAAAAAGTTTTGGCGGCACGGCATTGAATGCCTTGCCACCCATCGACCATATTGAATGTTTCAATAATAGAGTAAACCTAAATGAATCCAAGATAAACCCAGATTCACGTTTGAAAGAAAGTGCAAGCTTAGGTATAGACCCAAAGTAGTCACCCACAAGACAATATAACCATTAACTCCATCATCCATAGTATTGTTTGCAGAATAAAGATACAAAATGGACAAAAGTAAATTGATGAAAGTAAATCAATGACAATTGTACACATCATAGGCAAAATCACTTGATTGTTAAACTTTGCAAATGTAATAGTTACAACACCATTGTCATTATTGAGAAAATATACATGGTTTTCCAATAGTTACAAAAAGACATATACACGTCATCTCATGATACATATGCTATGACAAAAGAAAACTAATGCTATCTAGCTACGGCTAAACTGACGTCGTCTAATCAGACGTCTCATCGCGTCCAAGCGGCATATCTGTCGGATTTTGCAAAAAAAAAAAACAATAAGACAACTTTCTGTAAGTATAAACATATAATTTACAAAACAATACACAAATAGAAGAGAGTAAACCCTAATACTAACCATGCCACCGTGAGAACTCAGAATGTCCATCAGGGCGTTTAAGCCCTTTCTACCTGCGTACTCGTGCTTGTACGGTGTGGGGTCACATCCTGTCATCGACCACTATCAAAACATACAAAGAGTCCATTATGTTAGAATTTAAAAACCCCTAAACCCTAAACTATCAAACCTAAAGAGCCGCATGCAAAAACAGTTACAAAATCGTCCTTAAAGGATGCCCACCTGCTGCTCCCCAAGTGGTGTGAGCTCACTGCCTCTACTCGCGCTTTGGCTGCCTCCTTTTGTTGCTTCCACTTGTCGGGATTCTCACGCGCTGCTTTCTCGCATTCTTCCTGTTGAACTTTTATAGCACGAGCTCCATATATAGCACCTGGGTCCCCTCTATGTATACATCATCTGTGTGAGTATTCTACACACTTTGGGGTATGCATCACATCACTCAAAGACCACACTAGTCAATGTCCTAGATGGCTAGACGTTACTCTCATGAGAGTAGAGACCAACTTACTCAATAAATCATGGGTCGACATCACCTAAACAAACATTGACATCGTGCAAACATGCTCTTTGATTATCCATACACACAGTGCTACCACCATAGAGCATGCATCACCCACCACTCAAAGACCACACTGGTCGATGCAGATGCATACCCCAAAGTATGTAGAATACTCACACAGATGATGTATACATAGAGGGGACCCAGGTGCTATATATGGAGCTCGTGCTATATATAGAGCTCAACACTTCCAATCTTCTCTGGCCAGCCAATCTGGTCTGTTCTACCCATGCTTTATTGCTTTTTCCACTTCAAAACGCTTGTGCTTGCAGTATTCGCGCATTCGAACCTTCATCAAGTCTTCATTGAAGCGGTCATCCCGTGTTGAAACGGGAAACTCGTCATGCAGCATGCTGATGACTCTGTTTTTTAAATCACTTGGTACTTCACTCCAGGTGTTTAGTATGTAGTGTCTAAACACCTGAGAGAAAAGACCACGCATGCACGAGATCACCTTCTTGCCTTGATCATCCAAGATGATGCCGCCACTGAAGTCGACGGAGTAAGGCAAGCCCTCTCGCTGGTGACGCGTGAACTTGGGTGTCCTAACAAGGGTCTCTAGCGGCGTGCCGATGGGGGTATGGACGTCAGGTGTCTCCACTGGATTCTGGGCTTCGAAGCGAGGAGTGTAAACTGGGGTGACTCCCAGAGGAGTAGGTAGTGGTGTGTAGCTCCTAGGAACCATTGTCAGCCGTGCAAAACCTGGCATAGATGGCGATTCTGTAGCTGGTGTGGGGGCGGGCAAACAAGGGGAGGGTAAAGAGCCTCATCAAACACGAGGCGATGTCGAGGCATCGGCGGCGGTATCCGCACAACAACCACCACCGCCACCACTAGAGCTTCGGTGCCTAGACGAGTGTGTGAAGATCATCTCGTCGACACCGAAGCTTTGGAGCGTGCTGAATGCTCCGAAACAGAGGGAGATGCTAAAGGAGGAGGAACACGTGATGGTGCTCCAGAGCGATGACGATCCTCATACCACTGCCTCTGTTGGGGTGACAAAGAAGAAAGAAACTCATCATCATCCATACCTGCATTAAACACACGAACATTTAATCTTAATATTAAATGAATCGAGAAGAAAACATGGACAAGTAGAGAGAGAGAGAGAGAGAGAGAGAGAGAGAGAAGAATCATAAAAGGGAAGGGATTCCTGTGTAGAGAGATTTCATTGAAGTTCTTGTGAATTTGTAAAAGCACTGTGCTTCGGGTGCAATGGAGACTGAAGCTGCAATCACAAAGGTGATCCATCTCTTCTCATAGATGCTACTTGCCCCACCACTAGATCTAGTTGTCGGGTGAAAGAGACGCTAAGATGCAGTAGTAGTGCTTCTTAGTGTCTCTTTCACCCGATCAACTAGATCTAGTGGTGGGAGGAGCATCATCTATGAGCAGAGAGAGATCACTTCCTTCGCGATTGCAATTTCAGTCTCCATTGCGCTCGGAGCGCAGTGCTTGTCACCCCTGTTTGTGAGGATATACCTAGAGCATACGTAACTGAAGTGGATGCAAAGACGATTAAATACAATGATGCAATGACGCATATAGACAGGAATGGACAAAAAGCCACGTGAATACAATATATATTATAAAACGGAGAAAAATTGTTCAAATACAATGTTTATGGCTTTAAGAGGTGTCTCTCTCATCCTCGCATAGCTTAGCATAACTTCCTATATCTATATAGAGCTCTTCGTTCAGACATATGTCCTTCGTTTCATTTTGTAGATCCTCTGCATGCACCCTATAGAGAGTAGCAGCTTGATGCTCATTTGGCACCACCTCAGCTGCTTCTGACTAAGCATCTTCTTCGATCTCCTCCATTGATGCTAGTGTGATTGGCACATGGTAGCCCTCATACGTCCATGCACTACGAGGGTCTACCTTTATGACGTACCACCAGTTTGATGCAGACTTTGTAGGATGAAATATCACCTGCCAGAGCTTCATGAGAGCTCTCATGAAGCTCTCATCAAGTCTGAACTTACATGAGAGCTTCCAAGCACATAACTTCTAAAATTGGATGTTAACTATTTACATACTTACTTGTTCACAATGCTCGAGTAGTATGAAAGTGTCTCTTAAGTCGGTCCATTTCTTAGTTGAATCCACTTCAAGGAAACCAGACTCTCCTCTACGCACAGTAGCGTTGCGGCCCTCCATGATTATCTTGAACCATTGCACGTCGAAAAAGTCGACAAAAAATACTCTATAATCGATCCTCAAAATCTCTAGTAGTGTGCCAAAGTAAGTGAGTTCCGCCACCACAGGATCTGCATCAAAGGACCGTCGTCGACTAGACTGTTCAAATTTTGCCATGATTCCACAATCTTGAGTAAAACGCTTTTTGTCGATCCGTTTCACCCTAAAATGTCGACCTTTACACCATGCTACTGTGTATGACTTATACTACAAACAACAAAGATTATGAGTGGCCGTTCAAACATCTAGAAAGTCACTAGTTGTACATTGCAAACTAGAAAGTTACTAGTCGTACATTGCAAACTAGAAAGTCACTAGTCGTACATCTAGAAAGTCACTAGTCGTACATTGCAAAACTTACCTTGGTCGCGCAACCCCGAGAGTACTCCCACTCCTCCTCAGTCACTTCTTCACCGCACTGTTGTGAGCTTTTCAATTGGTTGTGCAACCATCTTAAGCTCATGAATGTTGGTAGGCTCTCTAGACCCGCCGGATAATGCAACGGTGGTCGTCTTCCCCGTCTCCACTCGATTCGTGCCCTTTGTCGCTCTTGCTTTGCATCCTCATATTGTGAAATCAACTTTTGCATCACTGGATTGTGAAGCATGCAAAATCAATTGATTTTAGCCTCTAGATCTTCCATCATCTCCTTCTCAACACCAAGATTGCACATGACAATCCCTGATATATGCTCATCATCTATGGTTTGCCATAGCATGTCCTGTGCTTTATCAAATCCGTCTAGCCACTCTCCAATGTAAACTATGGACTCTGATACCAGCCAACCTTCTGCCATGTTACCCTCTGGACGTGCCTTCTGACGCACATATCCCTTGAGCGTTTTGGCATGATCCATCTGGAATGTATTGTACCAGCTATTTCCACCTCATCAACTATGTGAACAAGAAGATGCACCTGAATGGTTAGCATGGTAGTAGGAAAGTGTTTCTCAAACATGCACACAACCTCTGCAGTGTTTAGTTTGGCAAATGGTATGGAGTCTACATTGATCTCATTTTGTGACATCCATTGCACAAACTTTGCAAGTTTGTAGATTGCGTTACGGACGTCAAGAGACAAACATCCCTCAATGGCCACCAGTAAAATAAACTACAAAACACATGTAGCAATGATATTAAAGTCCACACACGAATTTGCTACACAATTCCCACTATGATATATTCTACTTCAAACATACCTGACACATTTTATGCCAGTCGTGTGACTTCAAACCGGTAAGCTTTCCTTCTTTATTAAAACACGTTCGGAGCAAGTGCATTATGCTAGTGGGGGTCCGCACGGATCGAATGATCTCTTTTACTTTGCGTTCTTGGGCTCCTATGAAAATCCATGGCGCTTTAAAGAGTTTTATATCCATCGGATGCTGTCTGCGGTCAATATTTCTCCATACGATCCACATTTCTAAGGTCAACCCTGGCTCCCAAAGTATCGTTCTTACCGGTCAGATGGTCCCATAGTAGATTACCCACTTTCTTGAATATGTGCATTGGATCGAGCAACTGATTGATCATGAGTCGGGCCAATATGGTAAGTCGTACCATAGAGAGACTCTCTTCATCCCTGGGGGCAAACCGTCATCACACATCTCCTTTTGCTCTAACCGTGCTTGTGCAAACATCCTCGGTGGCTCTCTTTCCAAAAAGCCACCGCGTAACACATGATTCTTTGGAAGATACGCTTGATGACCTTCGCATATTTGCTTCTTCAATGAGGGCATCCGACGTGCATTTAGTCTAGGTCCACATGTGACACATGCTCTGTATCCTCTTGTTTGAAGCCTTGCATGTATACACATGACAATAGATAAGCTTGAGAAAAACCAAGATTTACAGTGTTTAAGTTTGAGTGTAAATCACATGACAATATAGATAAGCTTGAGAAAAACCAAGATGTACAGTGTTTGAGTGTGGGAATCCTGTTAATCCGGGATAGTCATGCATGGTCCACATTAGAATGCCTCTGATCAAAGCATTCCATCGACCTATGTGTAAGCTCATATCCACCACTTCTATGCTAATCCACAATTGTTGTAGCTCTTCCAATCGTGGACGAAGATACACATCCATATTCTTCACTTTATACCACCCCGGCACAATCAAACTTAGCCATAGGTTCCCCTTTTTGGTAATCAACCATGGGGGAATGTTGTAGCTGAAGATGATAACGGGCCATACACTATAAGATGTTGATCTTTGACCAAATGGATTTATGCCATCCATAGCCAAGCCTAGGTGCAAATTTCAAGCTTCCCTGGAAAAATCCGACCATGTTTCATCTATATGTTTCTAGGCTGCGCAATCTACAGGAACCCATAGCACACCATCCGAAGATTTATTCTCCTCATGCCATGATGCTAGGGCAGACATGGACTTACATTCAAAGAAATGCTTGATGCGAGGAAGCAGAGGAAAATGTCGCAAAACCTTTTGTGGAATTTTTGTTCCGTGGAGATCTACTCGATATATCTCAGAATCACATTTCGAACACTTCTCCATGTTTATGTAATTCCCTCTGAAAAGAACGTAGTCGTTAGGTAATCCATCCCCAAGTTTCTCAAAATCTTTCTTGCTTCCTCTCTGGAATCTGTCATCACATTATCAGCTGACAGTATGTGCTCTTTGAGCAATCTACACAGCATAAAAAATGCGGTAAAATTGTGTAAGCAATCTATCAGATCATTATACATCTAGATTTTTTTATTAAAGTAAACACACTATAATAAATCACCTGAAAAGCACTGTGACACTAGTGTCACTCTATCCAAACTTTGCATGTATATTGAGAAGAACTAGGAGCACCTTCAATCTAAACATACATGCTCCATCATACAATGGCGTATCAGCTTCACTTTTTATATCATCATAGATAAGCCTTTCTAAATCCATGATTGTCTCGATCATTTCATCGATCTCGGGCTCAAAAATTTCCTTATTGGGAATGTGGTCTGCATGATCATCCCTCGAGCTGTCAGAGGCTACATCTTGTGGCCTCACGTATGCTACTTGACCAAAGCGCCTTCGAACAAGCCTATTGGGTTGCAAGATTGCTGCCTGTTGGCCAGCGTCACAGTCCAACGAGTTATAATTGGCAACAACTCGATCTATGATAGATGGATCAAACTCGCCAAATTTGCGAACGTGCTACAAAGAAACGCGCCTTGTCCGTCGCATATCATGCTTGCATTGATTACAAGGACATAAGATCCTTGTTGAGAGATAGGTGTTTCGGTTTGACGGCCCCACATCCTCATCACTACTCATAATGAGGGTAAAAACCTTATAGCTTAAACATGAATTTAATATTCTATTGGCATCCTCCATCTTTTATTTCTCTCTCTCTCTCTCTCTCTCTCTCTCTCTCTCTCTCTCTCTCTGTTCACACTGTAAACTACCTCCCATTCTCTAGTCATGTACAATCCCCGCACACCTTGGTCTAGAGGCGCAGAGAGATCAGAACCATTGGGTTATAATCTCTTCTTTATTGGTCAATGCCTATATTTGTGGGTACGAGAAATCTACACACCCACGTCTACATGATAGTGCATGTAGTGGACAAAACCCCTTTGCCTCTTCTCTAGCTGTAGCATTTCACAACATCTTAACATCTCTTCACAGTAGATCTTTGTTCCAGGGATTACTAAGCACATTACATGTTGGCCTCCAATCTAAGTATCAAGTCGTTGAAAGCTTTCCAACTTAAGGTCACATGCGTAGAGAGGAAGAGAGGGATCACCGTTCGTCTAACTCTAATTTTTTTATCGTAATCCCAAAGGTAGACTCTAATATAAAAACTCAGTCCAAAATCTAATCTTAAATCTAACCTAATTGAACATGTGGTGATTCGCAGCTAATTGAATATGGTTAGTGTGTGAGTTAATAGGTGTCAGATTCTGATGGGAATATACATATTGTTGTGTAACTAGTCTTTGCTGTTTGGGCAAAGCACGCCTTCATTAACATGCCCTAAAAGCAACCTAAATCTAATCTAATCCTAAATCGAGCATAAATCTAGATCTAATCTAATCTTAAACTCAAAATAAACCTAAATCTAATTTAATTTTAAATCTAACCTAAACCTAAATGTGTGCTATTCATGCAAAACGGGTGACAAAAATGCCCAAGGATATAGCTCTTATCAGAGAAGAGAGAGACTGAATTTGACTTTTATGCAATTTTGGCAATGTAAAGATATCTTTTTCAAATATAAGGAGTTGTGGCTTTAGTGATTTCTTTTCCATCGTACTAAACATTTGTGTTTATAAGTGATATGATACTGTGAGATTTATTCTAGATGTCGATTCTTTCTTTCAAAAGTGAGTTCTTGTGGTTGAAATGGCTTTCAAAGAAAAAATGATTTTAAGTAGAACTAGGTAGAGAGAGAGAGAGAGAGAGAGAGAGAGAGAGAGAGAGAGAGAGAGAGAGATGTCGATAGAAGTTGATTACAAGAGCTGTCAACCGATTGTGGTTAATTGAAAAACCAAAAAGGCATAATATCAGTGCAGCCTGACAAACCTAGCCAAGAAAAGGTGAAAAAAAGCTGTCTGGGGGCCTGCCCGCAGAGGTGCACGAGGGGGCAAAAGTAAAAATTACTTTATTTATATGAAAAAAAAAATTCTTGATCTTGGTTTAGAGAATTGCACAATCATACCACAATATAGAGCCAATCACCTTTGTCTATCGTACCATAAACTCAATACAGAATTTCACAGTTAAAATCAAGTCCCATTCCAAATTTGAAATAGCAAAGTACAAAGATGTGATATATCCCATTACAAATTTGAAAGAGTTAATTACAAGATATATGCAGCTATTGAGTGCTTGAGCCATCTAAGATATGCCGAGCAATGTTTTCTCATCGCTCTTGGGCACAGGGAAGCTGTTTGTGCAGCACATCCCAAGAAATTTGTTCCACATTGCTTAGACCTACAGCTTGGCTTAAGGCCACGTTACAAAGTACACGACCACGAATGTGTGTCGCAAATGCAGCACTGGCCAAAGATTTATTTACAAGATAAATGACTTGGGAGGCTTGAGATATGGTTGACAGGCATAGGATGCGGCTCATTGCTTTCATCATTGACACCCAAAATTGACCACAAGGAGTGTACTCCTTGTGGATTATCGCAAAGCCGTCCTGGGAGATCTTGCCAAGGTAATGTGCAAGGGATGACTGCCATCCGAAAGCTTGGAGCCTACCATCTCCTCCCCGACCTGCATGCTCATCCATCTCCACAACATTCTACAAAAAAATCAATAGGTAAATAACATTTCAGAATGCAACAATGAAAACTAATGTAATCACAAAACAAAAATTAATTGATACCTCTTGTTTTTCGTCGTCCTCATCGTTTATGCCTTTGCTGTCAAGAGAAATGGATGAATTGGGAGCCATAGCGACACTCTCAAGTTCATCCATATGAACAGGCATAGGAGTGCGTTGGGCTTCAAGCAATGCGCGTGTAGCTAAAAACTCATCCTCCGACACAGATGAGTGTGGTACATCTGTCACTGCCACCATTGCCAACTCCACTGTATCTACTACACTCTCTCCAAGGGGTAGGAGATTCGATCCAGTGGATCGGAGGAGGGGTCAATGGAAGAGGACTCTATAGTGGCACAGAGGATGGACAGGTACTCATCCATGCGGATGTCAAAAATTTTTTCAAGATCATGTAAAAACAAATATTCCTCCCCACTTATGACAATTGGGGAGAGGTGTTCAAGAAAAACCTCCGGAGTTAATGTCTCCTCCGGCGCATCTGCAGCGGGCTTGAAGGATGCTTTTGCACCCTCATCACCCATGGATTTTGCGACATCCATGACACCTCCTGGGTAGGTTAGGGCAAGAATATTTCCCTCTTTGCTTACATCCCAGGGCGCTGTAATGGGCTCCTTTGTGTCCTTGACGACATCCCCAAGGTGCAAATGAGGCAAACTCACCTCAGATCTCTCAGCCTCCTCCGCAAGAAGAAACACAAAAGTCACCAAGCGACTTAGAAACTGGGTGCCGACCTTCTTCTTTATCAAATGTGAATCTTCAATATACTGACCTGCCTCACCCGCAATTACACAAAATCGCTGAATCCGCTGGGTGAAAGGCCGATCTCCTTTGTGTATGTAGCGAAGCAAATCGCATGGAATCCACAATTCCTCTTGTCTGACAATTGGTACAGCATACTTGTCGATGTGGATTTCAAAAAATTCCAAGATAGGATAAAAAGATTAGATGTTTAGGTGAATAGTTGCGTTCACATCAGGGAATTGGGTGAAGAAATTGTGGAGATCGTCACGATCTTGCCACTCAGTTGTTTGTAAAAACGCTTGGAAGCGTTGTAACATCGTGGCTTTGGGAGGGGTGGAGGAGGATGCCATGATGCTAGCTGCTAAGGTAGGAATGCAAAGTGTGCTAGAGCTCAAATGAGAGTGTGAATAGGCTATGTAGGTGAATTGTGAAAATGGTAGGGTTTAGGAGACTTTATATAGAGTCCCCCCCCTCCCTCCTCCCCCCCCAAATTAATAACGATAATTAAAATATTAATAATTTTCACACGATAACGCAAATAACAAGAAGTTATTAAAAAAATTCAAATTAAATTACAATCATTTAACTTTAAAAACACATCACTACGACTTTAAGATAATGTGCATTGCCAAAATTTGATACAACCATCTGTTTGAACTTACAATTGTGATATTATAGGAAATTTAAGTACAAAACATAACTACTCTAATGATAAAATCAGATTCTCTTCCGTCATCCACGCCTTTTCAATTTGAATCGTGCTCTCCATGCGGCTACCAATCTAGCAAAAAAATAAGAAATAGCATACCCACCTTAGAGTGAGGAATAATCCAAAGAACATAAAGATAACATACTTAAGAGAGAAAAATCATTCACCTTACGTCGTCCAATGCAAAACTTTGTAGCTTCTCCATGCTCTAAACCCATTATCACTAAGTGCTCCCGCACATTGGCCAATGTCCAATGCTTGTTCACTTGGACGGTCTCAACAGCACCACTCGACAATTTGATTGCAATTTCAAATACCTCAATTGTAGCATCGGTGGATTGCAATGGAATCCATTCACCAAGCTTGCACATCCATCTTTCATAGAAGTACCGCACGTAAAGGGTGGAGCGCACCTTGATGAAACGGATAGCAATGCTGAAACTTCCAACCTGACATAGAAAGCGGTCTCCGTTGTGAAGTCCTTCAAGATACCTCCACTTCTCGCCAAGGATGGATTTCAATGTATCGTAATGTAGATCTTTGCAAACATACATAGTGTTTGTATGATGGAAAGGCAAAGATCCGGATATGCTAGTGAAGACATGAGCAGGATAACACCATCCAAGCCCAACGGAACGCGAGGCTTTTCCAAATTTTAATGATGCTCTCACATCAACTACAATCTTGTCTTTCATAGACATTACAGTGAATGCATCTGGCTTTGGCCACTCCATGCTATGCAAGGTTGTAGCCTCCAAATGGTGTAGCTCTTCGTAGCCTTGCTCATCTGTAGGTACAATGTACTTGTGGGTGTAGAAATACACCCTTTGCCGTGCAAGGTTTGATGAAGTTGTGTTGGGGAAGAGCATATCCCCAAGACTTGCATGCATGGCCGTAAATGAGCCTGAAAGGCACGAGAGCGATTGCTCCTCCACAAGGCTAGAAGGAAACATATCTACATAGAAACAAAACAATCCGTGAGATGTAAAAAGTCCAATTTTTTTACCACCAAAACCATTGAAGTGCAAGGGACATACAATTACAAGGAAAATCCCTTGGGTTGGTGATCCCTCGTAGACACATGTGTCCAAACAGGAAGACATGTTGAACGATTGCCACCGTACCCTTGTCTCTTACTTGCTTGAAGCCTATTAGTCTTCCCTTCCAATGTAGATCAACATTTGTTCTTTCACGAACACGATGGGGACTGATTGCGGAAGGTTGCATGTAGACCCAAGCACCTTCTTGAAAAACCTGAGGTTCCCATTGTTGCTCCTTATTCTTCGAGTTGTGGAGAATCATACTTTGAATGATGGGTTTGGGGCGTCTATTTTGACCATTGTTGGCCATGGATGCTTAAGTGGGAGCTTGAAATTGCAATGGACAGCTTGGGGAAGGAGGAGGGAGACAGAGTTTAGAGAGAGAGTGGGAGCTTAAAGTTGTAATGGAAAGCTTGAGAAAGGAGGAGGGAGACAGAGTTTAAAGAGAGACTGGGAGCTTAAAGTTGCAATGGAGAGCTTGAGGAAGGAGGAGGGTATAAGAGTTTAGAGAGAGAGTGAGAGCTTTGTGTTATGGAAAGGGGCTATGGAGGAAGGGAGTCTTGGGAAAGAGGTTCTAGAGTGAGAAAATGACTTTTTGATCATAGGGTAGGTTTGGGGGGAGTTTTGGATGGAATATTTTGAATTTAAGTTTTTTTTTTTAATTTTGAAATTTTAGGGTTTTTGCAAAAACGTATCTGTGGACCCACCACTTCCCCCCCCCCCTTTCCCCTCCCCCTTTTATCCATCCACCTCGCTCTAGGAGACAAAGCAATAAATGAGTGGACAACCCTATCATTCCCTCTACTTTCTTAGGTTCTAGACTTATATACATTGCTCTCTTCCTATTGGCTGGAGCCTAATTAACCTTAATCCTATATGGCCCAAGGAGAGTCCACATTTTTTCTAATGTCTTTGTTTTCTCCTCCTTACCTCTCTCTTTCATCTTCTCCCCCCCTCTCTCTATTTGGTTTTTTATTTTCTCTCTCTTTCTCTTTGTTTTCTCCTATGTCTTGCTCTCTCTCTCTCTCTCTCTCTCTCTCTCTCTCTCTCTCTCTCTCTCTCTCTCTCTCAATGTGTATGTATGCATTCTTCATTTATGCATGTGTGTGTGTGTGTTTTTTTTGTTTATGCATGTGCTCTCTCTCTCTCTCTCTCTCTCTCTCTCTCTCTCTCTCTCTCTCTCTCTCTCTCTCAAAGACATAATGTGTGTGTGTGTGTGTGTGTGTGTGTGTGTGAGAGAGAGAGAGAGAGAGAGAAAGGGAGAGAGAGAAAGAGGGGAAGGGAACATGAGAGAGAGGAGAGGGAAGGAGCATAGTTGGCTCTCCTGTCTCTCCTCGTGTGTGTGTGTGTGTGTGTGTGTGTGTGTGTGTGTGTGTGTGTGTGTGTGTGTGTGTGTGTCAGTGGGGAAGAAAGAGAGAGAGAGAGAGAGAGAGAGAGAGAGGGAGAGCGTGGGTTACCTCTTTGCTTGAGCGTCGAAAACTCAGATCTAAGATCTGAGTTTTCGGGCGCTCACGGTTTCTTTTTTACCTCTGTCGGCGTCACTATGCAACAAATAAAATAGCGATGGTCATAGCGATGCTGTGGATTTTCACTTTTGAGCGTCGCACTGCAAACGTTGCTAATGTGAAATACCTCTTGTAGTGTCCTTCAATAACTAGCTAGTGCAATGAAGATGGAAGCGTAAAGCACTAAGCAAACACTTATAAAACACAACATCGATTCCCTCACGGTCTCCGACCCAAGACCTCACACACCTTCGAAGATGGTGAGAGCTAGCGGGGTATGAGAATAGATTGAGAGGAAGAAGTAGTCTTTTGAGAAAGAAGTATATATCCTCACCTAATAACTCATAATAGCTTAGCATAGCTTAGTAATTAGGATGGTAGAGGAGATAAGCATGTGTTGAAGCTTGGCTCTTGGTTGGATTTTCATCACAAAGCCGAGAGCTATGAAGGAGTACGAGCGGAAGTGCGACGCGAGAGAGAGTGCGAGAAGAAGAGCACGACGATATGGTGAACTCGTTCTACTGTAATGTGTAGAGCATAGTGAGTTCTTATTAGGTTTTTTACAAAAGAATATGTGTACATACCTGGCGGCCCGCCCACTTACCTAGGCGACCACATTGGGCTTTATACCCAAACAACCTCCCACTTAAAGTCCAATGTGGTACTTTAAGTGTGAGAGAAGCTACTATACAAGCTAATATACAAGAGATGTAGAGAAGTGATGTACTACCCTACACCTAACTGCTTGCGAAAATGCGCAAAGCTCTCTGAGGGAAGTCCTTTTGTAAGTAGATCAGCAGGATTTTCTGTGGTGTGAACTTTGACAAGCTGAAGTTGCTTATCCTCGAGCATTTCCCTAATGAAATGATACTTCACATCCACATGCTTTGTCTTTGAGTGATAAAATGGATTGCGAGCCAATTGTATAGTACTTTGACTATCACAATATAACACAGGCATCTCTTCTTTGATTCCCAAATCTGTTACTAGTCGATTAAGCCAAATTGATTCTTTGCATGCCTCTGATTCTGCAACATATTCAGCCTCTGTAGTAGACTGAGTAACACAATCTTGTAATCTAGAACGCCATGATACTGCTCCACCAGCCAATGTAAAGACATACCCTGACGTAGACCTTCGGTTGTCTAAGTCACCTGTATAATCTGAGTCTGTAAAACCCTTTACACTTAGCTCCTGACTCCCATAGCATATACGCATACTCTTTGTAGCTTTCAGGTATCTCAATATTCCTTTCACTGCCTCCCAATGTTTCTTGCCTGGGTTTGACATGTATCGACTTACTACTCCCACTGCAAATGCAATGTCTGGGCGAGTAGCAATCATTGCATACATCAAACTACCCACTGCAAACGCATATGGAATCTTATCCATTTCAGCCTGTTCTTCCTCAGACACAGGACAATCTTGTTTGCTAAGTTTCACATATGGTGGCAATGGAACACTCAATGCCTTTCTCTTCTCCATATTGAAACGTTGCAAAACCTTGTCAATATACTCTGTTTGAGATAACCAAATCAACTTCTTTGATCTGTCTCTCTCAATGCGCATACCAAGTATATGACTTGCCTCACCCATGTCTTTCATGTCAAACGATTTTGCCATCTTTGACTTCAAAGCTGAAATTTCTTCCAAGTGCTTGCCAGCAATCAACATGTCATTCACATACAAAATAAGGATCAGCCAACTACCATCCTTAGCCTTCTTTGTATATAGACAGTGATCGAACTCACTACGTTTGTAGCCTTGAGAAAGCATAAACTTGTGGAATTTATGGTACCATGCCCTCGGTGATTGTTTTAAGCCATAAAGACTCTTTAACAACTGGCATACCCAATCTTCCTTGCCTTTCTCAACAAACCCTTCTGGCTGCTGCATGTAAATTTCCACATCTAAATCACCATGCAAGAACGCTGTCTTGACATCCATTTGGTGCAACACCAAATCTAATATGGCAACCAATGCAAGAAAGCATCTCAATGTAGTCATCTTGACCACCGGAGAGAAGACTTCATCAAAGTCAATGCCTTGTTCTTGCCTAAAGCCCTTGGCAACAAGCCTTGCTTTGTACTTTGGCTGACTATCATGAGCGGTGATCTTATACCTGTAAACCCATTTACAAGGTAGAGCCTTTTTGCTCTGTGGTAATTTAACCAGCTTCCATGTCTTGTTTTTATGTAGAGCTGTCATCTCTGACTGCATGGCCAATTGCCAATTCCCGGAGTCCTTCATTTGCACTGCTTCCTTGTAACATGAAGGCTCATTGCAATCAGTCAACATGACATAGTTCATAGATGGAACAAACCTATCAGGAGGTCGCGTGACACGTCCAGATCTACGCACAATAGGTGGCTCAGGCTCAGCCACAACCTGTGGTTCCACTCTATCCTGTCCTTGCTCCTCTTGAGCCCTGACATTTTGTCTTGCACGTGCAGGTCCATCTTCTTGGAAGACAACTCTTCTAATCTCCTCAACCCTCTCTGGTTTAGAATGATATTTGGATTCATTAAAGTGAACATCATTGCTGCGGACAACCTTTCTAGATTCGGGATCCCAAAGTCTGTACCCCATCTCACTAGAATTACCATAGCCTAGAAAGATGCACTTTCTACTCTTTGGCTCAAGTTTGTTCCTAAATTCCTTTGGAACGTGAGTATATGCCTCACAGCCAAAGACTCTGAGATGCTTGTATGAGGGCATTTTTCCTGACCATACCATCTTTGGCACTGAATCCTTCTGCAAAACCTTGCTAGGAGATCTATTTACAAGATGAACAGCTGTTGATACAGCTTCAGCCCAAAACCCATTTGGCAGCTGTGCATTAGACAACATAATTCTGATCTTCTCTTGTATGGTCCTATTCATCCTCTCAGCAACACCATTTTGAGGAGGATTGTAAGGAGCAGTAAGTTCACGTTTTATACCTTTTGACTCACAAAAGTCCTGAAAGGCCTTTGAAACATACTCTCCACCATTGTTAGTGCGTAAGCATTTAAGCTTCTTGCCACTCTGATTCTCCACAAGTGTCACAAACGTTTTGAAAACACTAAACGTTTCATTCTTGTGCTTGAGAAAGTAAACCCATACTTTCCTCGAGTAATCATCTATAAATGTCATAAAGTAAGAAGCTCCCCCTAGAGATAGGTTAGGCATAGGTCCACACAAATCACTATGAACAAGTGCCAACTGTGTATCTCTTCTACTGCTTCTATGCTTATGTGGCTGCTGTGTTTGCTTACCATACAGACAATGTTCACAGAATTCAAAATCATTAAATGAAAAGCCAGGCAAATAACCAGAACGAGACAAGATTTCCATTCCCTTCTTGGACATATGTCCTAACCGGCTATGCCACAAAGAAACGTTCGGCTGCTCGGTTACATTGATTACATTTTTAGAGACATTTGATACATAAATCATGTAAAGTCCTCCAGACTTTACTCCATGTGCTACTGTCATAGAACCCTTGGATATCTTCCACATGTTCTGTCCAAAAGTGGTGACGTAGCCAGCATCATCAAGTAAACCTGTGCTGATCAAGCTCTTTGTAATTGCGGGAACATGTCTCACATTCTTCAGCGTGAAAGAAGAGCCATTCTGAAACTTCAATTGAACATCTCCAACACCTAAGATCTCACATGTCTGCCCATTGCCTAGCCGAACATGATCTTTAGTGGTCACATAAGAGGTAAACCACTCCTTGTTTGGAGACACATGAAGTGATGCCCCTGAGTCTATAATCCAGTCACTCAGTGCATTTCCATCAGATGCTGTAAGAAGAGCTGAGTCCATTGTATTCTTCAAGAAGTAGATGTCTCCTGGCACTAGACTGTCATCCTCTGCAACAGTGTTTGTCACATTTATTTCTTAAATCTTCACTGAGGACTTGTTCTTCTCACCATGGTCTTCAGCTTTCTCTTTGCCTTTTTCTGCTTTCCATTCTCTGCAGTCTCTTTTCATGTGACCCTTCTTGCCACAATGGTAGCATTCTATATCACTCTTGCCTTTAGCACTGCGGGACTTGCTACGAGACTGATTCCTCTTTCCACCTTTGTACTTTTCTTTGGTCCTTCCCCTGACAACTAAGGCTGTTCCTTTGCCTTTGTCGATTGTCTTTCTATTGGTTTCTTCAGTAAGCAGACTTCCTTCTACACCTGCTATGTTCAAACCATCTGGAGGTGCAGAATTACTCAAAGCTGTGCGAAAAGTGTCCCAACTTTCCGGCAATGTGATCAATAGGAACATAGCTCTAACAGGTTCATCAAACTTGACACCTTGAGCTGACAAATGACTATAGATTGTGTTGAATTCATTCAAATGATTGGACATAGGTGTCCCTTCTTTCATCTTCAAGTCAACAAGCTTCTTAAGCCAGTATACCTGTGAAGCTGCACTGTGCTTCTCATAAAGATCACTCAGCTTTAACCATGCTTGATAAGCCGACATCTCGTCTGCTACATTGAAGTAAACGCTTTCTGCCAAAGTCAGCATAATGGTAGAAAGTGCCAATTCATCCATTTCGTTCCATTCATCTTCGTCCATATCTTCTGGTTTTATCCCCTTGAGTTTTATAGGTTTTATCTACTTCTTTTGTACCAACACATGCCAAATCTGCTTCTTCCACAATGGGAAATTGGTTCCATCGAGCTTCTTGATATTGTAAAGAGCAGTGTCCTGTGATCCAGCCATAGCTACGCTTCACAGTGGTTTACTTTCTTGGGAAAAATTCGGCAGAGTTTCCCCTGTAAACTGACCTCTGAACCAATATCAACCTGTCAAATGAACCAAGAAAGCTTCAGATTCTACATAAATTTTGGCAGAGTCTCCTTTGTAAAATGGCTCTGGTGTACTAAAAACAGACCAAAAAACAGCTCAAAAAACACTGTCTCTCTGACACTGTAAGCTGCGGGTAAACCTGTCCTGCACCTGTACTGTCTCTCACTGTCCTGTCACTGTCCTGTAAGCATAGACTGTGACAATGCCTCAACGGCAGTAAAGCAAAGATGCAATCCCAACTGTCTAACTCACAGTCAATACATCCTAGCTGCCTATCTAAGGGTGCTCGAGGGATCGCTCCAAGACCTGTATCACCGAAAGGATCTCAACATTCGAGAATCCCCCAGCTCAATAAAACCTCACTCGACCCTCAACAAAGGCTGCAGTAAATCTGACAGTACATAGACTTTCCACAAAGTCATACATCCACAAATTTCCCACTGTATGCTGTTACCGCTGCGGCGGTTGTTTGCTACGTGACTCACAGCCAGCAAACCCTCAACAGACATACATCATCTCTGACAATACATCCCATGTGGAAGTACCTGCAATGTCAGGATGAAATTTGAAATATCAGGCAGCAAACACAAGCTACCTGATAAACTAGTGGATGTCGCCTACAGTCTGTGTGTAGATGCGCCCGTGTCGTATGTGACACGCCTCCAAGAACTGTGAGCTATCCTTCGATGTGTAGACAGCCACAAATCAACACTCTGGGAGTGTCGATATCCTCAACACCTGCAGTCGTAGGCCGAAAACCCCAAATTTGCAGAGTCGGATGTGCACCCATCGAGACCATGCAGTCGAAAATGGCCTGCGCAGACCTTTGTCGAAGCCGAACGGTGGCCGAGATGACCTCAGAATGAAATTCTGACAACACCTAGCCCTTTGGGCCTTCCCACGAGATTTGGGGCCGTGTCTTCGCCTGTCGAATTTCACTCCAATCTGAGTTGGTGACTCTAGCCTCCTGCAGTGCTGCCCCGAGCCTCGATCTGAGCTCTGATACCAGTTGAAGGAGTACGAGCAGAAGTGCGACGCGAGAGAGAGTGCGAGAAGAAGAGCACGACGATATGGTGAACTCGCTCTACTGTAATGTGTAGAGCATAGTGAGTTCTTATTAGGTTTTTTACAAAAGAATATGTGTACATACCTGGCGGCCCGCCCACTTACCTAGGCGACCACATTGGGCTTTATACCCCAACAAGTTATTGGTGTAGGCCTCCCTTCTCCAAGCTCGGAGTAGATGATGAGCTTTCCATTAAAGCTTGAGAAGGACAGAGAGAGTCTTCTTGCTTCACACATGAGATTATGTGAGTGTGTGTGTGCTAATGCCTTGCCAAAATCAACCCCCTCTCTCTCTTGATTGGCCCCTCTTGCAAAATACTCATGCTAGTACCCCATTGGACCCTGCAAAGCTTAACCAAAGAAGCATAAGTGACAGCCTTGTGACATGTGTCCCCTTTTCCCTTTTGTGAGAGATTTAGGTAATTAAATAATGTAATTAAACTATCATTGGACCCCCTAGTCTTTTGGCCAATAGGAATTGGGCAAGCCATTGGGTTGTTGAATTCTCATTGGATCCCTTGGGAAACTCTCCAATATTCTTCTAGAGAGCTTAATTCTCATTGGTTGTTTTATTAAGTCTTTTTAAATCAATTAATCTGATTTACTCTAGGCTAATTCTCATTGGTCCACCTCTATGGCCATCCAATAGGATTTGAGTGCACCTTGTGGGCAATTGGGCTAGGGAGCTGAGATGTGTCCACTATGCCCTTTGTGTAAAGGGAAGCCTCTGAGTGTGTGTGTGTCTGTGTGTGTGTGTGTGTGCGTGTGTGTGTGTTACCATTTCAACTTACCTTTGAATTTTTGAACCTTAGCATTTTGGAAGTCTTAATGGGCTGAATCCTAAGGTCTTTGGAGCCCATTGTTGCACATTGCTCTTTTGCAGATTCCCCTCGGGCCTTTGGATCCCTATTTTCCCTCCTTTGGATCCCTATTGTGGGTAGTCTGCGAGCTTAACCAATATTATAGCTTTTTCTCCCCTGGTACTTCCCCATATTATATGATGAGTTTGACATGAGAAAATCATTTAAGAGTATTAGATATTAGTTATCATGATACATCACATTGGTGACCAATCCAACATGATAATCAAATGAGAAAACATAATTTTGTACCATCATAAAAGAGTACGTTCACTTCTTGGTTGGATAAAACAAAAGAGATATTATCTATATATATCTGTTTGAGGGCTAACTTGTTGCTATTTGTAGGTTACCCTATTGCTGCTGGCAATTTATTTTTGTCATACGAACTCAGAATATAGACTTTTAGGTACTCCAAACGACGGGAATAGGTTTTTTCTACAAGATCTCGGAAATAGAATTGCGAAAAGCCTCTTCTTTTGGCTACAAATGTAACTTTTAGATTGCGACTCATAAAAACACTATTTTGGATCTTCGCGACTTTTTCAAATCATTTTAAGCTTACCCATGTATTTTAAGCTACAATACACAACATAAAACGTTGATATTAATAAAAATATCAAATTTAACTACATCTTTATTATACTCTTTATAGACAAACTATCTGTTATTTATTAATCTTTACAAAATATGTCTCTAGTGTATTATTTAAAAAGAAAGAATATATTTTCTCCCTCAATATCTTAAACTCATTTACATGAGAATAATACTCTCTATATGATAAACTATTTAACAAGCTTTTATATCGTGCTCAACGAGAGATATAGCCTATTACATTCTTTTCGACTTTAAGAATTTTCATAAATAACTCATATTGCAAGTGCAAGTACACTATGTAAAAATTGCATATAGCACATGCGAACAAGAGGTATTTAAATAATTTGTTTCCTGTATATTTTTAAGTAATATATGTACCCCTTATGCAAGCATTTTTGTAAAAGAAACTAGCCCTTATGTCTGAAAATTTTCCCTTTCTCAACCCTTTATATAAGTACATTTTGTTATAAAAGTACCTAATTATAAATTTCTTATTTTGTTCGCACGTGTTATCTTACATATTTCCTAGTGAATATCTTGGGATTTGACGATATCATGTTACGAAAGCATGCACGTATTGAAGAAACTATTCATTTATTCTTGACAAGCGGTGCGGGAACATGAAAACGTATTTGTTGCTGATATTGGTTCAAGTGCTAGCACACCTTTACAACCGTGGCCCTACAAATTTTGAAACTACAAAAGGGCTACTAACAACGTATATGGGCAAAGCTGCATTTAGCATAGGCGGCATAAATATGCACTCCACACTACACCTACCTTTGGTTACAAACACTGTAACCTCACTTGCAGCTGAGGAGTAAGATGAACTGTCATTACTTTACAAAGACCTACAACTTATTGTTATTGACGAGATATCTTTGGTTGGATGGAACACATTTGAATTAGTCAACTCTCGGTTACAGTCTATACAAAGAATTCATGACAAATATTTTGTCGATATTGACGTTATACTTTGTGGTGACTTGTGTTAAGGAAGCCGAGTCTGCGATAGTTGGATTTTCACACATCGGCCAAGAATACTTGAATCAATCAATCCAACGTGTTGGCATGCTCATATAAAATGCTTTGAACTAACCCTAATGATGCAACAAGACAAAGAACAATTTATTGAAATTCTGAACCAAATTCGAAAAAGCATGCACACACTACACAATATATGCTACTTGAACAAAAATCACTATGTACCAATTTCAAAAAAGGAGGACACATACTATTTGTTCTACGACAACAAAACAAAAAACGAGCACAACCAATGAATCTTTGAAGAGAAACATGGAACTCCACATATTTTTACCGCTTCAAGACACCAAACATCGACATTTCGAACGATCCTAAAGATTGTGGAGGATTGTTGTTGGAATTCAAAACATCCTTGATTTTAATTGTTTTATGTTGCATGACTTATGGATTACGCAGAACATTAATGGGTTGTTGGGGACGAGAGAAGGATGACTTTAGTAACTCGTTGCCTCTCACCCAATTAGTGTGATAGATTGGTTTATCTTAAGTCCTCATTGAGTAATAGGTCTTGAGTTCAAGACTTGTCAAATAGATCTACGAGGCCTCTTGGATTTGTTGAGTTGCTCACTATTGTAAATGCGTATATCTTTTGCAAGTGAAGGATGTGTTCATTTTTGCTTCGTGTGCATTGATGTGGCCTTGTATCCTTTATAAACAAATGTTTGCAATGCTTTATTGGTTTACTCCTTCACATTGGCGAAGAGTTACTTCACATTCAACATGTATTTTCCTCTTGATGTAAAACTCATGAGAACTAAACTATTGTATCTATGAATGATAAGACCTTTCTCATGATCACAATCACTTCCATGATGGTCGCTCTGTCCACTGTGTATGATATGCTTATCATGGCATATGCACACAGTTCAAGGTGCTTTTGCTACGGCTACCTCTTAGGTCAAGCTCAAGGGGAGGAAATCTACGGATCACAAGGGACATGTCAAGGTGCGACCATGAAGAAGAAAAAGGATACCTACCGACGATGAAGATAAAGAGGGTACATCAACATGAAGGAGACCACTAAGATCAAGATCGAGAGAACAACAATGAACCAAGACTCATGAAAACGCCATAACTAACTATGAAGATCCAAGCACAATTAGATGAACAATTAAGTGTAAAGTTAAGCAATATGTGAACCTAAGAACTAAGTGATCACCTTGTAAACCTAGAGAGATAAATCAAACCATGTCTAAGTTCAAGAGAAGGAATGTTGGAAACTAACCATACTCATGGGTACTTATCCTAACTCCCAACACATGATATCACAATTAGGATTTGAAGGGCAACCTATTCTTTCAAAAGATGGGTTGTAGAAAAATGCACCCTTCCTTATAGAAGGGTCTATTTTCAGTTTGCCCTTCCAATGAGAAAATTTCGCATAATTTACAAGGCAAGATACTATATTCTGTCAATGAGTATAACCAATATACATATAGATATTGTAAACGAGCATTAATATATATAGAATGTTTTTTAATTAGCCCTTCCATTGACATGTATTCTATTTTTTCACCCTTCTCTATAGAAGGATAATTTTTGAACAAGCCCTTCGAATGACAGACTCAAAAAAACTTTGGCCTTCATACGACCGGCAAAATGCCTTAAGAAGGGCAAATGGGCGTCAAATCCTATCACTGCATGATATGTGTGCCATGTATATTTATGAGATCAACATCATGGACCATATGAGTCTAGGAGCATGGGAAGATGCATGTGTAGTTAATGAATCAAGATACTCTAATTTACACCCATACTATATCTACTTGTTATTAACATCACTGAAGGATTATCATTGTTCACTCTGTCTAATTTTCCTTTCGAGTGCGTCATAAAATATATGTTGTCAATTTATTACTCGTTATAATGGCAGGCCAACGTGAAGTGAAGCTTCTCTTTTCACCTTGTTATGGTATGCTTTTTGTGATTTATGAATGCTTTTTATGAGAATTATGTTTAGAAGTCATTTTTTCTATAAAAGAAAATATACTTTCCAAAAAGCAAGTGTGTTTCTTGAAGAGGACAATTCATGATGAAGAATCCATCTTAGGATGTGAAATTTGTATAGGCTATGTGTTCGTTTTTTAAGGTTAAATACTATATATCTTTAAAAAAGTTAATGAAGCGTGTATGCTAAGTTTTGCTTAAAAAGATAAAAGGGGGCTATTTAGAAGAGCCAAAAGCTTTAAAAAGAGGAGGCAAGGGTGTTTTTTCACGTAAAGGACTCCCTCGATCGATCAGAGAAGTAGGTTGCCAATGTACATGATAGGCCTTCACAAAATCGGCCATAACTTGAGCTCAGATTGTCAAAATCGTGCAACTCGACTAAAAAAAAGCTCTCTCTGAATTCTATAGTATTATTTACATGTTTTAATAATGTTTACTACTTTTTGTATTAGCATCGTTGCTTGTTAATTATTCTTGCCAATCTTGGAGAAGATGATGAAGAAGTTGTGTTTCATGCATGAACCGGGCATGGTCGACCTTTGTTAGTGAAACTCTTCCAAAGATAAGACGCACATTTTCCTAAGATTTTTGTGTGATTTGGTGATGCTTCTCCATGAGGAAGAAGAGATATGGAAAAAGGAGAAAGATGATGCTTCTTGAAGGAGAGGACTCCATGGTATATGTTTCTGATCAAAGAAGACCGACATTGTGCCGAGTACATTGTTGGCTTGATCAGAGAAGTCCATTATGTTGGTAGGATGAAAAATCCACCTTATGAGCAGTTGATGTATCATGATTGTATTTAGCCTCGTTGTAAGCTTCTGTAATACAAAAAGCCCTATGAGGGGTAGACCATTGTGATCCTCAATACTAGTCATCTCTCTCTCTCTCTCTCTCTCTCTCTCTCTCTCTCTCTCTCTCTCTTCTCTCTCTCTCTCTCTATCTCTCTCTCTCTCTAAGTTTCTACTTATGGTTATGTGATTATGTTATGAATCTCTTATATAATGTAAACATGATGCTATGAATCTTTTATTTCAATCATTGTGATGATGATAGCTGTCTATTTCCTTCCAAATTTAGTTAGAGTAACCTCAGACATGAAAAGTAACACTACAAGAGGCTATTCATATTAGCGACGCTCAAAAAGAAAATTCCCGACGTCGCTATGAGCGTCGCAAATTTACAAGTAAATTTGCGACGCTCATAACGACGCCGGCTGGGCTAAAAAAATAACAGAGAGCCCCCAAAAACTCAGATCTCAGATCTGAGTTTTTCAGTGCCCTCAAGCAAGGAGCAGGTAACGCTCTCCCTCTCTCTCTCTCTCTCTCTCTCTCTCTCTCTCTCTCTTTCTTCTCCACACACACACACACACACACACACACACACGAGGAGAGCAAGGAGAGCCAGGTATGCTCCTTCCCTCTCCTCACTCTCATGTTCCCTTCCCCTCTTTCTCTCTCCCTCTCTCTCTCTCTCTCTCTCTCTCACACACACACACACATAGGAGAGAGAGAGAGAGAGAGAGAGAGAGAGAGAGTACAAACATAAACAAAAACGCACACACACATACATAAACAAAGAATGCACACACACATTGAGAGAGGAAAAGAGAGAGAGAGAGCATGCATAAACAAAAAACGCACACATTGAGAGAGGAAAAGAGAGAGAGAACATGCATAAACAAAAAACGCACACATTGAGAGAGGAAAAGAGAGAGAAAACATGCATAAACAAAAAAACGCACACACATTGAGAGAGAAAGAGAGAGAAACTAATTTAACGTCGTAGGAAACTAATTAAAATTAAAAGACCTAAAGATCTAGCCGACGAGGAGTTGAACTCAAGACCTATTATTCAAGAGGGAAATGGCATAACCAATCTATCATACTTGGCATGGGTGTTAGAAAGGTTATACCATTTATCTCTTTTTATTGGCACACACATCCACACACGCGCACACACACAAGAAGAAGAGAGTTATAACGTCGTAGGAAACTATCCTAAAAGACGTTAAAGATTAGGTTAGATGTAGACTTACGTTAAATTAGATTTAGGTTTATTTAAGTTAAATTAGATTAGATTAGGTTTATTTTTAATTAGATTTACGTTTATTTACGCTAGATTTAGATTTACGTTATATTAGATTAGATTTAGGTCTCCATAGACTGCGATGCCTGCATGAAGCGGGTGAAGAAAGCCCTCAATGGAATATAGGGTATTGCTGCCTTCACTCATGGTGGGCTCCGTCGATCCAAAAGTACTGGTGAAATGTCTTCAGAAGATAGGGAAGCAGGTGGATCTTCAGGGCGGCAAGAGTCACTACATCCCCGACACAATGACCATCTAGACAACCTCTAGTCATTCAACAGCAACTTCAAAGTTAGTAACAAGAGCAAGAACGGTCTAAAGGGCCAATTGCTGTCGTCAGATGTGGATGGAGATGAGGCAGTGTCACCGTCGGAAGTTAACTCTCACATCTTTAGTGATGAGAATGCCAACTCTTGCCGAGTTATGTGAAAAATTATGTGTTAAATCGGTTTTAAGGTTCTTATAATCCCTGTTAGTTTAGTTCTTTGTTTTTAATATAACATAATTTACGTTAGATTTAGATTTATGTTATATTAGATTAGACTTAGGTTTATTTAGGTTTACCACCACACACACACACACACACACACACACAAGAAGAAGAGAGTTTTAACGTCGTAGGAAACTATCCCAAAAGACATTAAAGATTAAGTTAGATGTAGACTTACGTTAAATTAGATTTAGGTTTATTTTTAGTTAGATTTACGTTTATTTAGATTTACGCTTATTTACGTTAGATCGAGTCCACGCAAGAATTACTTACGGTTTAGGGTTTAGAGTTAGACGAACAATGAAAAGATCTACTGTGAAAAGATGTTAAGATGCTGTGAAGTGCTACAGCTAGAGAAGAGGTAAAGGGGTTTTGTCCACTACATGCAGTATCATGTAGACGTGGGTCTGTCGATTTCTTGTACCCACAAATATAGGTATTGACCAATAAAGACGAGATTATAAAACGGTGGTTCTGATATCCGTGCACCTCTAGACCGAGGTGTGCGGGGATTGGACATGACTAGAGAATGTGAGGTAAAGAGAGAGAGAGAGAGAGAGAGAGAGAGAGAGAGAGAGAGAGATAAGACAAAGAATGCCAATAGAATATTAAATTTATTGTCCAGGTTATAAGATTTTTATCCTCATTATGAGTAGTGACGAGGATGTGGGACCGTCCAACCGAAACACCTATCTCTCAACGAGGGTCTTATGTCCTTGTAATCAATGCAAGCATGCTGTGCGACGAACAAGACGTGTTTCTTTGCAGCACGTTCGCGAATTTAGCGAGTTCGATCCATCTATTATAGATCGAGTTGTTGCCAATTATAACTCGTCGGACTCTGACGCTGGCCAACAAGCAGCAATCTTGCAACCCAATAGACGTGTTCGCAGGCGCTTTGGTCAAGCAGCATATGTGAGGCCACAAGATGTAGCCTCTGACAGCTCGGGGGATGATCATGCAGAGCACATTCCCAACGAGGCAATGTTTGAGCCCGAGATTGATGAAATGATCGAGACGATCATGGATTCAGAAAGGCTTATCTATGATGATATGAAAAGTGAAGCCGATACGCCATTGTATAATGGAGCACGTATGTCTAGATTGAAAGCACTCCTGGTTCTTCTCAACATGCAGGCAAAGTTTGGATGGAGTGACACTAGCGTCACAGCGCTTTTCAGGTGATCTATTACAATTAGTTTACTTTAATAAAACTCTAAATGTATAATGATCTGATAGATTTTTACACGACTGTATCGTATTTTTATGTTGTGTAGATTGCTTAAAGAGCACATACTACCAGCTGACAATGTGATGCCAGATTCCCGAGATGAAGCAAGAAAGATTTTGCGAAACTTGGGGATGGATTACAATTCTATCCACGCTTGTCCTAATGACTGCATTCTTTTCAGAGGGGAATACATAGACATGGAGAAGTGTCCGAAATGTGATTCCGAAAGATATCGAGTAGATCTCCATGCGACAAAAATTCCACAAAAGGTTTTGCGACATTTTCCTCTGCTTCCTCGCATCAAGCATTTCTTCGAATGTAAGTCCATGGCCGCCCTAGCATCATGGCATGAGGAGAATAAATCTTCGGATGGTGTGCTACGAATTCCTGCAGATTGCGCAGCCTGGAAACATATAGATGGAACATGGTCGGATTTTGCCAGGGAAGCTCGAAATTTGCGCTTAGGCCTGACTATGGATGGCGTAAATCCATTTGGTCAAAGATCAACATCTTACAGTGTATGGCCCGTTGTCATCGTCAACTACAACATTCCCCCGTGGTTGACTACGAAGAAGGGGCACCTATGGCTAAGCTTGATTGTGCCAGGGCGATATAAAGTGGAGAATATGGATGTGTATCTTCGTCCACTATTGGAAGAGCTACAACAATTGTGGATTGGCATAGAGGTGGTGGATATGAGCCGCCACACAGGACGACGGAATGCTTTGATCAGAGGCATTCTAATGTGGACCATGCATGACTATCCCGGGCTAACAGAATGCTCAGGTGATCTATTGACACTCTTCACTCAGACACTGTAAATCTTGTTTTCTCCCATAGTTGATCTATCATCATGTGTATACATGCAGGGCTTCAAACAAGCGGATACAGAGCATGTGTCACATGTGGACCTAGACTGAATGCACGTAGGGCGCCCTCACTGAAGAAGCAAATCTACGAAGGTTATCAAGCGTATCTTCCAGAGAATCATGTGTTACGCGATGGCTTTTTGGGAAGAGAGCCACCAAGGATGTCTGCACAAGCATGGTTAGAGCAAAAGGAGATGTGCGATGACGGATTGCCTCCAGGGATGAAGAGACTATCTTTATGGTACGAGTTACCATACTGGCCCCGACTCATGATCAATCACTTGCTCGATCCAATGCACATATTCAAGAATGTGGGTAATCTACTATGGGACCATCTGACCGGCAAGAAAGATACTTTGGGAGCCAGAGTTGACCTTAGAAATGTGGATCGTATGGAGCAATATTGGCCGCAAACAGCGTTTGATGGATCGATAAAACTCCCTAAAGCACCATGGATTTTCACAGGAGCCCAAGAACGCAAAGTAAAAGAGACCATTCGATCTTTGCGGACCCCCACTGGCGTAATGCACTCGCTCCGAACGTGTTTTACTAAAGAAGGAAAACTTACCGGTTTGAAGTCACACGCTCCTCTTTGCGTCATTGTCTACTCTATTTATTCAATATTAAGTTTAAATATTCGTGTGTTTAATGCAGGTATGGATGATGAGGAGTTTCTTTCTTCTTTGTCACCGCAGCAGAGACAGTGGTACGTGGAGCGTCATCGCTCTGGCGCATCATCGCGCGTTCCTACTCCATCCGCATCTCCCTCTCTTTCGGAGCATTCGGCGCGCTCCGAAGCTTCGACGTCGACAAGACGAGCTTCACACTCGTCTAGACACCGGCGCTCTAGTGGGTGGCGGTGGCGGTTGTTGTGGGGATTCTGCCACCGATGCCTCCACACCACCTCGTGTTCAACGAGGCTCTTTACCCTCCCCTTCTTTGTCCGCCCCCACACCAGCCACATCATCGCCATCTACGCCAGGTTTTGCACGGCTGACTGTTCCTAGCAGCTACACACCTCTACCTACTCCGCCAGGAGCCACCCCACTCGACACTCCTCGCTTCGGGGCCCAGACGCCGGTGGAGACACCTGACGTCCGTACCCCCATCGACACGCCGCTAGAGACCCCTGCCGGGACACCCAGGTTCACGCGTCATCGGCCAGAGGGCTTGCCTTACTCCGTCGACTTCAGCGACGGCATCATCATGGATGATGACGGCAAGAAGGTGATCTCGCGCATGCGTGGTCTTTGCTCTCAGCTGTTTAGACACTACATACTAAACAAATGGAGTGAAGTACCAAGTGATTTAAAAAACAGAGTCATCAGCATACTTCATGATGAGTTTCCCTTTCCAACACGGGATCAACGCTTCAATGAAGAACTGATGAAAATTCGAATGCGCGAATACTGCAAACACAAGCGTTCCGAAGTGCAAAAAGCAATCAAGCATGGGTGGAACAGGCCAGATTGGTTGGCCAAAGAAGATTGGAAGAATGCGAAGAAAGCAGCGCGCGAGAATCCCAACAAGTGGAAGCAACAAAAGGATGCAGCCAGAGCGCGAGTAGAGGCAGGCTTGGGGAGCGGTGGATGGGCATCATTTGAGGCCGATTTTGTAAGTGTTTTCGCATTGCTCTTTATGTTCGATAGTTTAGGGTTTATGAGTTTTTTAATTCTAACATAATGAATTTTTTGTATGTTTTGACAGTGGTCGATGACAGGACGTGATCCCACACCGTATGAGCGCGAGTACGCAAGCAGGAAGGGCTTAAACGCCCTGATGGACATTCTCAGTTGTCGCGACGGCATGGTTAGTATTAGGGTTTACTCTTTTCTATTTTTTTTATTGTTTTATAAATGTCGTTATATGTTTATACTTACTGAAAGCTGTCTTATTGTCTTTTTTTTACAGAATCCGACAGATACGCCGCTTGGACGCGATGAGACGTCTGACTAGACGACGTCAGTTTAGCCGTAGCTAGATAGCATTAGTTTAGGGTTTCTCATAGCTTATGTATCATGAGACGGATTTTATACGTCTTTTTGAACCATGTATATTATTACATTTGTCACCGCAGTTCATTTTGCCAATCAATTCTTTATGCCTATGATGTTGTACAATTGTCATTATTACATTTGCCAATCAATTCATTTTGCCTATGATGTGTACAATTGTCAATTTTACGCTTGTCAATTTTGCAAACAATGCGTCTTGTGGATGACTATTTTGGGTCTATTATCTACCCTTGCACTTTTTTTAAAAAGTGAATCAAGTACAATATGGTTGATGGGTGGCAGGGCATTCAATGCCCTGTCACCAAAAAAAAATTCTCTCGAGCGTCGCTATTTATGGCTCTGTAACATCGCTATGAGCATCGCTATAGACTTTTGTGTAAACGTCGCTATAACCGTCGCTATGACCGTCGCTATATAGAGACGCTCATAGCGACGCTTATAGCGTCGCATATAGCGACGCTCTCGTAGCGACGCTATTAGCGACGTCGAGGGTTATAAAAACTCAGTGTATTTTCGTCGCTAACAGCGTCACAAGAGCACACAACCTCTTGTAGTGTAAACTTGGAACTATTGGAGCGATCACGATCAGTGTTCGAAAAAAATCATTTTTCCAAACATACAAATTTCCTTTCCTTGAGTTTTCCAAGAGAAAATTTTAATAACTTAAGGGCATTTTCCGAGTTTTTACACTATTTTTCTCTATTTTGGGGCGGAAATTCTCCTTTTTCCCTTGCCCTCAACTGGCATTTTTGAAATTGGAAACGGCACGATATTAAGCTGATATATACACATTTTTCCCGAACTCTGATCACGACCATCATGGTTATCGTGCTCAGTTTACAACCCTAGATCCCAGAGCTTAGAGCTTAGGGTTCATTCAAGACCGCCCGGTGGGATATAGTGTTGAGAAGGGTACCTTACTAAGCGGCATTTAGAATTTTGGCAGTTCATAATGAAGGGCTGCAGAGAGGATGCTAGCGCTGACAACAACTTTTAACTAATTTCCAATCCTCAAGAAGTGTAAGAGCCCCACATAATTCACAAACCATATGACTCAATGAAGCTGTAAACTTCAACTTTCTGTTTTGTAGAATATATGAATATAGCGCTCTTTGACAAAAGCACAAGAATGTGAGGGGCGTGGAATATTAATCATCAGAGGAAGAGCCAGTGTTGTGGATGGTTTTTTCCTTCTGTGGAGGATGTTGATTATGAGGCTGCAGATGTTCAAGAATCTGATGGTAATCATGGGGGGTGCTAATAGAGCTGAAGAGATCAATAGTGCATGAGCCATGCTGAATATCCTCTTTGACAGAGAACTTATTGGTTCCATATTGTTGATCATGATCAAGCATTAAAACTAATGACCCATCATGAGCAGCTTCTTGTTTATGCTGAGAGGGAGTCGTAATGGGCTGCCCTCCATGATTATCCGCCACAGCTGCAACCCCGATGGCTGGCCCGGGCGGCGTGAATGAATCAGCTCTCATGGGTGCTCTTGATGCTTTCAGTTGATCATTGTTAATCTGATCCGCATTGCCCCTAAAATTGGGCCTGATTAGTGATCTCTCAATATAGTGATGTACATTGAGCTGTGCAGCAGCACAATGTTGCGTCGCAGCTTGTGTTACACATGATGACTCCCCCACATCGTCCCTCCCCACGACCGCCGCCGCAGATTGTAGAAGCTCGATGCAGAGGTGAAGCCGCTTCTGGTCCGCCTTGCACAGTTGCGGCGTAATGGCCGATAATCCCAAATGCTGATGCTCATTAGTATGGTCTACCACTCCCACTTTCATCAGACTCCTCAGAATGTCAATCGATGCAAAACCCTCATGCGTTACTGCATTTGGATTGGCATGGTGATCGAGGAGCACTGCAATCATCTCCGCATTGCCCATTCCCGCCGCAAGGTGCAGCGCCGTCCGGCCCATCGAGTCGCTGTAGTTGACATCTACGATCCCTAGCTCAAGCAAGGCTTTCACAACTTCTCGATTGCAGTTTGCAACGGAGTAATGCAGAGCAAGGGCTTTATCCAAATCCAGGCCCTCCCCCATGACCATGAGCCTCACAAGCTCCACATCCATGCAATCCAAAGCCTGCTGCAATCTGACTATCCTCTGCTCTTCACTACAACAGCCACCTATACTACCATTAATGGAACAATTCATATGTGAATTTGGGCTGTTGATCAGATATTTTGGTGGGGAATGCGCCATGCGATCTGACGTCGTATTAGCTGCTACGTTGTTGCTTGTCATGTTATGTTGCAGATAGCTTGCTGATCTTTGCAGCAACCGTGTGTCGGTGGCGAGCTCGGAGATTACCTCTGCTGGAAGATATTTGCGAAGTGCATCGCAGCCGAGGCCCATGTGCACGATGAGGTCTGCGCACTGGGGCCATATGCGTCGCAATCTGTGCCTTTTTGCGATGACTAACACTCTCATCAAGCTTTCAATTGACACTCCCTCCTCCAGCACTTTGCTCAGCTTTGTCTACCATTCAACACTACACTTTAGTACAAAAAGCACTTACAACATGACTTCTTAGTGACTTGCAAGTGCTTCTCATTACACACACATCTTGTCTCTACATGATTTGCTGCAGTAAAAAATATTGCATTTCAGATTTTGAACACAGGTATTTACTTTTAACTGAAGCAGTAAAAAATGCTTAATTATGTTTGCATGTATACTATATTTCACAAATGTATACTGTGTCATTTGAAAATTAATATTGTTTAGAATTTACGTTATTACATTTACGGTTGAAAGTGAAAAATCACGGTTATAATGCATAAGATTTCAATTTTCAGGGTTTTGATTTGGGAATTCAGAAGTTATAATCCTTAGATTTAATTTGGTATAATTCCGGGTTGTCTCATTAGTTTGACCTTAGAGATAAATTGAAATATAAAAAAAACTACTGGTTGTTAGCTCATTAAGCCCTAATTTTCAGTGTCAAAATTTGGGCTTTACAGCGATAAATCTAGCGTCTGTACAAATACCTTATAATTTGGCATGCTTAAACTCACTTGTCTCATTAGTTTCACTTTAAAACTCAAGACTAATGACATGGGTTTTTTGAGCAATGTAGGGGGATTCTATGACAGTAGCTAAGATAACCACGTTACCCCCGCAGCCAAAGAGTACTTGTTCGATTGATCGATCGGTCGGGGCGTAAAGAGGCCAAAGTGCATGTTCCCAAGAAAAAAGAAAGCAATGTACCATAAAATTACTGCATATCAACATGAGGCAGCAGCTTTGGCCTGATCTTTTGGTGTGCTTATTCTATGCCTTTATTGCATGACATCATCCCTGAAAAGACTATCACTTTGTAGGTAGCCTGTAGAATGTATAGCTTATCTAGAAGATACAATATACTGCCATCATTTTGAGGTAAATTATTAGAGGCAAAAATTGACTTTTAGGCCAAGTGAAAAGATTAAAATCAGCTCAATTATAATTAGGATTTGATGATTACTTCATTGATTAATCCACCTGAATGCAGGCCAAATTAGTAAAATGGATTACCTCCACCAGGTCGCAGAGGTCGTTGATGCCAAAAAAATGCGCCGCATGGATGAGCTCTAGGAGGAGATCAATCGCGTAGGAACACAAAACATGCTGGCAAGAAGGGGAGGGGCACGAGGATGGTGTCGCTGGTCGATGAATCTGAGAAAGAATGAGCTGGCCGCTGTAGAGAAATCGGAGCACCGTGGTGAAGGCGTTAAATCCTACAACGTCGACGGGGATGATGAGCGGATCAGTGGCAACACCGGTGGTGGCGATCGGTGGCGGCATTCGTATGTTGGAATTACTCAATTGATGTGAATTTGGGAAGCTCTGTTGATGCTGAGAAAACAAGAGCCGGAAGAAGTGGCTCCGAGCAGCCAAAATACAGCGGTGTGCTGGCACCTGCCGGCCCTCCATGCAAAATGTGACATCGCTGAGCAGCCCTAGCTCCCCACCGCCACCGCCTCCACTACCACTCCCGAGCAGGCTCAAGTAATCAGAAGATAAACTCTGCAGGGCAGCTGCTTGATCGTATTCCATCGATGTAATTATTATCTGACAAATGATTTATATCTTAACCAGGAATGGTTGATCAGAGATTGGGCTTAATTACTAATGAATTGGGTTTACAAAGATCTAATGAGCACATAATAATTTATTGTCAGTAGATATCGGAGTTATTTGAGCTGTAGATGAGAACCACGGATCAGCGGCAGATATAGCTGAAAACTATGGTGTTTGGCATGATTTTTCACTAATGGAAGCTACTGAGTGCTAACCTAAGGTATTATAATTGTAGCTGTCCCTAATTGGGTTTTTGCAGTGAAGAGATATATGCACACACATCAGTGATAAGCTCTTATAAGGGGAGCATCTCTCTCTCTCTCTCTCTCTCTCTCTCTCTCTCTCTCCAGCTCAACTTCTAGTGAGCTCAATCAGCTCTACGAGAAACTTGAACCTGTGTGTGTGTGTGCGTGCGTGTGTGTCTAGCTCACTAGGATCTTACCCTCCTCTCTGCGCTTATATTGGATTAGGAGCTGCTTCTGTTAGCGAGAGAGAGAGAGAGAGAGAGAGAGAGAGAGAGAGAGAGAGGTTCGTGGAGCGTGCATGATGATTAGCATAAGCTCAGCACGAGCGTAGAGGAAGCTGCGGCGCCCTGGCCTTCGCTCCAATCAAGTGCACCTGCATTCATTTGAAGCATTGCAGGCTCGACCCCCCACCTGCTGCACACCACCATATAAACAACAAGAGCGCCCACATATACACATAGTGCATGCGTTGGGGGCGCTGCTTGCGATTAATGAAGTGTCTTTTTCCGTGCGCAATTCCTTGACACATCCAACTACACCCATGTCACAGATTAAGGGGGGGGGGGGGCGAAGAGAGAGAGAGAGAGAGAGTGTATCAAATTCAATACAAGAGAGAACCGTTGGCGTCCTTCCAAATTCCCAGATGATCAACCTGTGGGTTTTGAGCTCACGACGTTTTCCGAAGACCCAAAGGCTACCCCAAATGGCATGGGGTCATTGGGGTGGATCCACCGTTGAGGTTAGAGGTGTTTCGCATGGGCGGATGTTGCAGTTAACTCTAGCCAGTCTGCGCAACCTCTACCTCTTCGACCTTGGCTTTCGCATGCTCGTGAGTGAGCATCCTCGACTCCTCAATTAGACTTGCTTATTCGCACGAAACCTTCCACAGTTGCGCTTGCAGGGGTTGACCCCCTCCTTTGCGAAACGCCGCTTAGGTAGTGCGATCTGGGGACTTTGAAATGACTCCATGCTCACACCCAGCCATATATCAACCCAAGACACTTAACGGCGCTTATATTTTAGTCCATAAGAGCAAGCCTTTTTACAAGGAAGTTCGAAACCTATACATAGGGTAACAACATAAAACCAATATCACAATGTCATGAGAGCCACCATTCTTAGTGGTCTGCCACACCACCCCGAAGTGCCCATGGCACGAGCAAGCAAAATATCTCTAACAAATAGAAAATGAACTACCTAAGTAGGATACCTTCATGAACCAACATAAAACCTTCATGAACCTTCATGAACATTGTGATATTGGTTTTATAACAACATAAAACCAATATCACAATGTCATGAGAGCCACCATTCTTAGTGGTCTGCCACACCACCCCGAAGTGCTCATGGCACGAGCAAGCAAAATATCTCTAACAAATAGAAAATGAACTACCTAAGTAGAATACCTTCATGAACCGGGCTTGTTGAGCCGAGCAAGAACCTGCAGAATAATACACAAACCAAGCTTCTAAGGAGAGCCTTGCACCTTCAGAAGAGTGCCCCGATAATGCCACAAAGAAATGCATACCTTCCACGTCTGCAAAAACATCATCAGACCGAGCTCAGAAACCCAAATTGCCTTAGGCCCCGCCAAAGGAGGAGTAGGAGGGTGATCAACTCTAGAAACGCTAAAAATGGAGAAGGGGATCGATAATCTACCAACCCGCCATGGGTCCAAGGTTGGGCTATCAAGGCCTCCCTCCCAAGGCTACCCTAGCCATTCGGGAGATGCCCTTTCCCCACACCGTCTGCAGATCTGACACACTGCCATTCTTCCCCCCCCTACTGCAATCACATGTGTTTCTCGCATGCTATAGGGAAATCATAGAGAAGCTCCTCGCAACCCTCGATGCCTATCATTTGTTCTTGAGAGAGGGAGTTATTCTCAATTTGAGATGAATCAAGGACTATTTGGCAGACCTATGTAACTAACTCTCATCCCCAAGCAACTTGCTTGATCCCAACCCAAACACTCGGAACCTATTACAGTGATGACAGTGGTCTACAAGGTGTTGGCTAAATTCGTTGCTAAAAGAATGTCCCCAGTTTTGGCTGATGCTATCTCTCCTCGTCAACATGTGTTTATGAAAGGAAGATCAATTTACGACAATATCTTGGCGGCCATGTGATTGGTATGGAATATGCTAGGTTCAAGAAACAAGAATGTATCCTGCTCCAATTGGACTTGGACAAGGCTAATGATAGAATAACCTCGTCTTTCGTGCAAGAAATGCTAAGGATTTTGGGGTTTGGTCCAAGCTATTAATACTCTTGGAGAAGGGAGCTTGTCAGAATTTCTATTTAACTAATGAATTGTTGGATGTTTTGAAGTCAAGAGATCTATTTGTCAAGGTTTCCCATTAGCTCCTCTTTGGTTTTCCGCCTGCACCCACAATGTTCGAAGAAGCGGAAGCAAGAGGTCAAATTCAAGGGCTTCAAGTCCAGGATGACAAACAGCTACTCTTCCTTCAAGCGAATGAAAACAATGTCACGCAAGCATTGGAGATTGTCCAAGTGTTTTCCACTATGTCTGGATCTCAATGCAACATAGAGAAATCAAGGTTGTTCTCTTTGACGGAAGGTGCTAACTTTGATGTTGCAGGTTGGACAGTTGAGGTTGTGAAGAGAGGCCTCATCTTTTGCCACCTTAGGATGCCCGTAGGAGAAGGAATTACTCACAAGGCTGCCTTTGATTGGGTTCATGAGAAAAGTAAAAAGAAGATGAAGCGTTGGGAATTCATCCTCATCCCCTTCCACTGTAGAGCTACAGTAATCAATAACTTCTTCATCCCGTTTTAACCTTCACGTTGCCGCTATTGCAATTATCCAAGAAAATTTGGAGTTCCTTTTTGAAACCAATTAAAGAATTCTTATAGAAAAATAATATAGTTGTTGGTAAATCGTGGCAATGGGGTAAATGGGCGATCGCCAAACCGAAGTCGTACGGTGGATTGGGTATTCTTGACCCTGTCACGCACGACCTTGTGTTATGGGATAAGTTTTTATGCACCCTCGCCAATTCCGAGGAAAGTTGGGCTATCATGGCAAGGGAAATGGTAACGGGAGCCCACATGAAATCTAAAGGTGGGGTATGGTCCAATCTCAGCCTTCATAATATATTTCTTCCCCCTTCTAGAGTGAAGGCTCAAATAGGGGGGTTTACCGGCAAGTTTATTGAAAAATGTTGTAAAGTAGTTATGGCACTCAAGTGGAAAGAGGGGGTTGTAGACACTCGAAAGGTACGACTAGGCACTGGCCTCCGTGGGGTCCCATCGTGGAAGGCTTTTGCCTTGATAACTTTTGGCTTGAAATGGCCAGGAACCTGAACAACAAGGGCCTTGGCACCTTGGATGCTTTGTGGAATGATCAAGAAGGGGATTGGAAAACCTTGGCGCATCTGAAGGTTTGCTGTAACCTCTCGCTCCAGGAGGAACTTCTCATCGGGAGGTTATTAGAAAAGGTATCAATCATCACTCGCCTGCCCTGCTCCACACCACTTGATTGGAAAGCTTGGAAATGGCCTGGAGAGAGACTGTTTAGCTCACCCAAGACTAAGAGTATATACAAAAGCCTTTTGCTCTGCAGAGGAGTGGTATATCCACCTCAACATGAGCTGGTCAAAACAGTGGACTGTAAGCAAATGAGGGCAAGTTCTTGGGAGCATCTTGAGGACCAAATGTGAAGACAGGGACAAATTATTTCTCTGGAGGCTTCTTTTTGTCATCATTCCGAGCGAAGACAAAGCTAAATCTAGGGGTCTTGCCTATCTCGAATGATTATTGGGAGAATATCATGGGTTATATATATTCCTCTTTGGAATGTTATCAGATGCCATCACTTGGGGCAATACAGCGATGTAGAGACACTTACATATTTAAAGGCATAAGCTAGCTAGTTATATATATATATATATATATATATATATATATATATATATATATATATATATATATATATATATATATATATATATATATATATATATATATATATATATATATATATATATATATATAAATTAACACTACAACAGAAAAAGGTGTCGTTGACACATATATCGACTCTGAACATCGCTATCTGCGTCCCTGTAAAACTGTCGGAATCTGCGTCGATATATGCGTGGAAAGGCTTTATTTGCGACGCAAATAGCGACGCAGATATAGACACAGATAGCGACGTAAATTCCGACGGAAGTATAGACATAGATATAGACGCATATATCGATGACCATAACAGAAAAAAAAATTCTTGGGCAGAGGATAGGTAGCCTGGCCTGTGCCCAGTGAAAAGATGGACACAGCCACCACAGCCAGACTTCCTGCCCTCTGCCCAAGAAAGTCAACTGTGCTCCCGTAGAAATTTCGGCAGAGTTCCCATTCGTTTTTACATAAACTTTTCAAAAAAAACCATATCATGTATACGCCTCCTACATGCTATCCATGTAGGATCTCACATGAGATTTAAGGCCAATGAAAGAAATGAAATGAACTTTGTGCAAAACCATAACCGTACCAACTTAAAAGCATAACCATAACGAACCATAACCATAACGAACCATAACCATTTAACTTAAAAGCATAACCATAACTTAAAACCATAACCGGCCATAACCACTTTGATCAAAACCATAATGTAGATAACCATAACGATAAACAAAATTAACAATAACCATAAGCATAACCAGAAAGTTAAACATAACCATAATTGAACCATAACTATGTCTATACAAGAATAGGAGAAATAACCATGTCTATACAATGACAATGACAATAACCATAACCATAAGAAAAACAATAACTGTCTGAACAATAACCATAACCATATATGTCTATACAAAAAAGAGACACAGAAGCGTGTATGTGTCTCACAAAGCATATATATGAAATACGGTCCACTGATGACTAGGCGTCACAACTGCACTTAGGACAACTCACAAAATTAGTATTGATATTACTTCACATATACTTACTTAATTAAATCAACTCACACATATTAACGTCTCACCTCAAGCGATCAGCGAGACTGTAAGGCCTCCCAGTCTACAGGCTCTCCTGAAGCATCAAGATCATTCAATACTTCATAGATACCTCTGCGATATCCATCTGACTCCTCCTAGCATGTCGGGGCTCGATGCATCACAAGATTCTGCGTTTATACAAAAATCAAAGTAATAAGAATACATGATTCATCGCGTTTTAAAAAACGCCATAGTTAAGATTGGATTAGAAACTCACAAACTCATAGCGAAAGGTGTCAAAGCCTCCGCTGCCAAGATGAGATGTCCCCCTGGTCATATGTCGTATCTGCGCGGCCTCGCGCTGCTGTCTGAACCGCGTGTCCGTTGTCCGCTCATCCTCCCTGATCTGCAGCCACGTCTCGTGTGGGATGCCCGAAGGCTTCGGCAAGCCGGTCTTGAAAGCCTTCTGAGCTGCATCTCGTCAATGTTTCACGGTGTCCCGTGCAACACCTTTGATCCACCTCCTCAGAACAACGTTTGAACCCGGAGCAGGCTGGTACTCTCTCAGGATGGTCTCCACTATGTAACTGACTTTGTCCTCATCTTGCTCACCCCAAGACGTCAAAATGCTGGTCGAAAACTGCAGCTCCGCGAGCTGGCGAATCCGCTGTCTCATCTCAGTCCCGACTCTATCCATGTCAACATAACCATCTGCCCGTACAGTATAGAGCTCAGAGGCACTAGAATCGTGTGCCCCCCAAGGTGTTCGAGGTGTGCCAAGAGGTGTGTCGAGAGGTGTGCCTGGGTAGGATGGGGGTCGTGAGCGAGGAGGGGTCGAAGCATCTGTGGATCCTCCTCCACAACAACCACCACCTCCACCTGACGATCGCCAAGATCGGCGAGTGCGCCTGTGCTGCGGAGATGAGGACGTACCCGCTTTTGCCCCACCCCTAGGTGTCGAAGCGGCCGTGATGGGAGAAGCAAGCATCGTACCCGTAGGCGTCCCCCCCCCCCATAGGCGTCCCCCCCCTAGGCGTCGGACCCTCGGGTGTGAAGCCCGGAGGCGTAGTACCCGTGCATGTGGCTACCCAGTACTAAGAAGCCTCTGCCATCTGAGCAGGCGTCATCCGTGTGACGAAGCCCATGAATGCATCTGCACTCATAGAAGCGGGATCTGGAAACTGGTCTGCCATACTAAAGTCCTGCACAAAGAAAGTAAAATAAAGCATCAGAACACAGTTGTTTAAATTAACTTGAAGCTTAATTTTAAATCAACGTCTTCACACAAACACTTACAGGCCTACGCCTCGACGAGTGAGGCATCATCGATAAGATCTTGCACTGTATCATCGTCTATCTCTAATTGCAAACATAACTCTGCCCCAACTCGTTCTGGCAGATTGTCTTCATCCATTGCATCTTCATCTACAAGTGTCAATTCTGCCTCATCTGCGTCATCCCTTGTATATCTATCAGCTTCCTCTGCCATACCTTCGTCCATCTCATCTAATGTCACAGTAGTATGGGCGTCGTCTGACTGACTTTCCTCCAGGAGCTCTTGCCCTTCAAATACTTGTTTATTTCTTGGAGCAACCTGAACCACAAACCACCATTGTCGCTCTCGAGGGTCCGGTACAAAGACCACTTGCTCGCAATGTTCTAGGAGAGCAAATGTGTCCCTCGCATCTGTCCAAACCTTTGTAGAATCTATTTACACAAGCTTATTTCCATCTCTGCGTACGGTTGCATTGCGACCAGAAGTAATCACCTTGAACCACTTCACATCCAACAAAAACATCTCAAACCACCTGAATCTGACTTTCAGGATATTTGACACCAGGCCATAGTAATCTAGGTTGCTAGTGCTCTCATTCGTGTCTCTCGCACTGGCCCTGCTCTTTTGCATGAAAGTAACCATTACCCCACTGTCAAACGTGTTTCTTCTGCTGTCAATTTTTTGTGTTCTAAAATGCTTTTCATGCGACCACAGTGCCATGTATGTATGATACTTCAAGTCACATCCAATAGCCAGCTCTTCCTCTTCTAGAGATATGGGTTCTCCGATCTGTCGAGCTGCTCTCACTGTCTTGTCCAACCATGCCATTGTAGGGAGGGAATTCAGGTAGATGAGTGAGATAGTCTGGCAAGGGTAAGCCTCTAGTCGTTCGGCTTCGCCTGAAATCCTGTCGCTCCCTATTGCGTCTCTCTTTCTCTCTTCGTACCTTTCAAGCCATTTTTGCATTGGCGTTGAATTTAGTATACAAAAATTCATGATCTTTTCTCGCATGGCGTCGTTCATTTTCTTCGGCACCCCTTGCCCTTGCGGCTCCTCTCCCACCAGTCTTGCATCCTCCTCATCGCTCCACAGTCGAGGCATTTCTGGGTCAGAAACAGATAGAAATTCGTTCGTCAATACAAGAGACTCTTGCACCAACCATCCTTCTGCCATGCTCCCCTCTGGACGCGCTTTTTGGCGAACAAAACCCTTAAGTGTTTTCATGAACCGCTCTAGAAAGAACATCCAACGGTTGTGGACTGTACCTGCCACTGCAACCTCATCTACTACATGGACGAGCAAGTGCATTTGGATAGTTAGGCAGCTTGTGGGTAGATACTTCTCAATCATGCAAACTGCCTCAATGGAGTTAGTCCTTGTGACTGACTGCAATAGATTCCTCCCGTATCTCCTTGGAAGAGATCCACCACGCTAGCTCTGAAATCTTGTATATGCAGGTTCGCACTTCCCCCGTTAAACACCCCTTGATCGCAATTGGAAGAATGAATTGCAAGAACTTATACCAGTCGTGCGATTTCAGTCCTGATAGTTGATCGTCACGGGTGAATGATGTCTTGAGACATCGCATATATCCTGTTGGCGTCCTGAACTCTGAAATCGCCCTTTTAACTAGTTGCTCTTCGTTTTTTAGCAATACCCATGGCGCTCTTGGAAGTTTTGTTTGGCCAGCTGCATTGGTGAAAGGCCACAGCTCTGGCATCTTTCCAACTGACTGCAAATCATCTTGTGAAGCTCGATTGTCATTCATCCCATGATTGTCTTCCAAAGGAGCTCTCCCACATTCTTGACTATATGCATTGGATCCAGCAAATGGTTAATTAGTAGATCACCCCAGTACGGCAACATATGGAGAATGGACAAACGTTTCATTCCTGGAACAGGTTGCCCCTCATGTTGCTCTCATCGCCGATGCCACTCTTGTACATGCATAGGATGACATTCGACACGACCAAGCTGACCTTCACGCAAGTGATGGCCATCTGGAAGATAACGGTGGTGGCCTTGATAAATTGTCTTTCGAAGAGAGGCAGAATAACGCACATCCAAAGACTGCCCGCAAATTGGACATGCATTGTATCCCGAAGTTGTTAGCCTTGCATATATTAAAGCATGAATTAGGCCAAGGCAAAGTGCTTGCGAATAGCGAGAATTTTGTAAATCAAGAACCATTACCAGAAGCTTCTCCGTATTCTGGCCAATCATGCATAGTCCACATAAGAAGTCCATGGATCCTTGCATGTTGTTCTCCTACTGGTTCAACCGCATCTGCTATGTCAATCCCATGCCATAACTCCTGGAGCTCCTCAACTAGTGGAGCTAGATAAACATCCATGTTTTTTGCCTTGAACTTACCAGGTACAGTCAAGATTAATATCAAATGACCCTTCTTGATGGCAAGCCACGGCGGAAGGTTGTAATTGATAAGGCACACAGGCCAAGTGCTCCATGACGAGCTTCTCAAGCCAAATGGATTGACTCCATTCATTGCCATGCCCAAACGCAAATTGTGTGGTTCACTCGTAAAATGTGGCCAGGTATCTTCAATGTGCCTCTAGGCCTTTGAATCAGCAGGCACCCTAAATGTTGCGTCAGTGGATCTATTCGTAGAATGCCACCGCATCAACTTTGCAATGGAACCACAACGAAACATGCTTTTTATCCTAGGAATAATAGGGAAATGCCGCAACACTTTAGCTGGCACTGTCTCGCCAACTGCATCTTGTTTGTAGCGCATTGCTCCGCACTTAGGACACGACAGACAATCTGCGAATTCATTGCAAAAAAGAATGCAATCCTTTGGACATGCATGAATCTTGTTGTAGTCCAAGCCAACTGAGGTCAATAGTTGCTTTGCGTCTGGCCTGGAGGGGGGCATTTCATTGCCAGTCGGGAGAAGTTCCTCCCGCAACAACCTGTTTAAGCCACATTAAATTAAAAAGCTCTCCAAGCACATCACCGTTGCAATCGGAAAATGCCTTTTATAAATTACGTACCTAAACAAAGCAGTGACGCTTGCATCTGACCACCCCTACACTGACTGAAGATTCAAAAACGCCAAACAAGTACGAAGCGTCGATATTTTGGCACCTTCATAAATTGGTTGACGTGCCAACTTCCTCAACATGTCTTCAGGAGATAGGTGCACGGCTTCTGGTGTTGCTTCGTTAGCGTTCTCCTCGCTTGTCTGGAAGAAGGCATCCAACATCTCCTCCATGCCGTCGTCTTTTGTCTGTAAGTCCTTTTCTGCTTCCATCCTTGGCTCTATATTGGTCGGACCTTCACGCATAATCCTTTTTCTCTCACTCTCAGATGTAGGTGCTATGTCGCGAAAATCAATGCCCGTTCCGTAGAAGTCATATCGTAGATTCTATACGGTTTCTTTAGCAAACTCTCCGTACTTGTGCGCATGCTCATTACATATCCTACGCTTGCACACGATTTGATATTTGCAGAGCGTGCACGAGCATGCAATCTTTTCCTGCATGTTAGTTGATGACGTTGCCATCTACAATGATTATGAATGTTGTTTTAATATATATACTCCTCACAATGTAAACTACCTCGCATTCTCTAGTCTTGCCCAATCTCCGTACACCTCGGTCCAGAGGTGTACGGAGATCAGGACCACCAGGTCAAAATCTCGTCTTTATTGGTCAAATCCTATATGGGTAGACACATACGTGCACTCCCAGGTGTACATGGCAATGCATGTAGCGGGCAAAACCCCTTTGCCTCTTTTAGTTCCATAGTTTCTTCTAGAGGGAGAGAGAGAGAGAGATAGAGAAAGTTTCTGTCCTTTTCACACGTGCAATTGGTCAGCCAACCTAACTCTTTCTCACTTTCTCTATCTACTATCTATCTATCTCTAGTTAATTCTCTCTCTCTCTCTCTCTCTCTCTCTCTCTCTCTCTCTCTCTCTCTCTATATATATATATATATATATATATATATATATATATATATATATATATATATCACTCTCTATCTCTTTATTTCTCTCTCTCTCTCTCTGTCTACGTACCCTATCTCTCATTCTTTCTCTCTTGATCTCGCTCTCGCTATCTCTCTTTCTCTCTCTATTTTCCTATTTCCCTATCTCTCTCTCTCTCTCTCTCTCTCTCTCTCTCTATTCCCTATCTTTTTCTCTCCCAATTTCCCTATCTCTCTCTCTCTCTGTCTCGCTCTCCACCTCTCTCTCTCTCTCTCTCTCTCTCTCTCTCTCTCTCTCTCTCTCTCTCTCTCTCTCTCTCTCTCTCTCTCGATCGACTCCCAAGTTAATGAGGCCTTCTTACAACGCCAATGTATCATGGCTTGGGAGAAATCTGGAGGTTCTCGCTTCAGCCATTACACCACACACGTTGCCCCAAACTACAAATCTCTCTTCTTCTCGGAACGAGGTAACCGAACCCATTCCTACATCCTTGAGTCCATCCCGTTGAGTGCAATGCGCACCATTGCCTCCATTCGTCTTAGCTCCCATTCTCTACGCTGCGAGACAGGACGTTGGGGCACTGACGAGGAGTGTCATCGACTTTGCACCTTATGCCCTCGTCAAGTGCGAGAGAGTGAGTACCACACACTACTTGAGTGCTCAGCTTTTGACCACATTAGGTCCTCTTTTCCCCATATATTCAGCCATGAGCTCTCCCTACATACCTTCCTCTCCCAACCACGATGTGGACTCTCTATTGCGACGCTCATTTCAGCCATTTTTGAGCATCGAGAGTCACTTATGAACTCCACTCACACCACGTGACATGTTCATTTGGTCCCATAGCTCATATTTGACCTCCCAGGACGATAATAGAACTATCTATCTATCTATCTATCTCTCTCTCTCTCTCTCTCTCTCTCTCTCTCTCTTCCCTATCTTTTTCTCTCCCAATTTCCCTATTTCTCTCTCTCTCTGTCTCGCTCTCCACTTCCCTCTCTCTCTCTCTCTCTCTCTCTCTCTCTCTCTCTCTCTCTCTCTCTCTCTATTCCCTATCTTTTTCTCTCTCCCTATTTCCCTATCTCTCTCTCTCTCTCTCTCTCTCTCTCTCTCTCTCTCTCTCTCTCTCTCTCTCTCTCTCTATTCCCTATCTTTTTTTCTCTCCCTATTTCCCTATGAGGAAAGAAGCAAGAAGTTTAAGGTATCACCTCAAGAAGAAAAGCCACTTAAGGAGGATGCAAGTCCACCCAACAAATAGGGACACATGATCTATGAGACCAACTCACGCTTGCGAATAAGCTTTTGGAATTGTAACGGGTATCCATGGAATGCGGGAATTGGCATTGATGAGCTTACCAATGACTCCGATGTGATACTTCTTGTCGAAACATGGGAGCATGATGCGCAACGAATTCTTGGATTTGACAAATACGATGTGCATTCTTTGATGTGGGCCAAAAATGCAAAGCAACGAAGAGGCCAAGGAGGCGTAGCATGTATGACTAAAAAGGGTTTGAAAGATGTTTCCATTGTCAAAGAAGATAAGTATAAACGCTACTTATGGCTGAAAATCAGTCCACCAAATGGTCAAGTCATGTTTGTGGCCGGTTGCTACATTCCTCACTATGACTCCAACTTTTATGCTTGCTTGAATATGGATAGAGATCAGCCCTTTGTTGAACTAGAGGAAGACATTGCTCATTACAAGGATCAAGGTGAAGTCATTGTTTTTGGAGACATGAATGCTTGCACAAATATGCTACAACACGACACACAACAAGTAGACATGCCACATGTCTCAAGAAGAATGAATGACTCATTCATGTATAATCGAAGTTCTAATGATGCAAAAGAAGTGGATCACTATGGGAAGTCACTTCTACATATGTGCAATAGTACCGGAATGCTCATTGCAAATGGTGTATCTCTATGGCAAGGCACCAATGACTTTACATGTAGAAAGCACAACGGTGCTAGCGTGATTGACTATATGTTGTTCTCGGAAGCCACTCTAGAATGCATACAAAGCTTTACACTTGGTGAATGGAATCCGGAATCGGATCATAGAATGTTATGTATTGACCTCAAGTGTGGTAAACGGCCTGAGCATGTAGCCTCCAATCATGATGTGAATCATTTGTACCTACGTCTAGACTTCAAACGAGCACTTATATATGCTGATATGGTGGACCAAATGTTAAGCATGATAGAGAATCAAGAGAGCCCAACATTAGAATGCAAGTGGAAAGTTTTCAAAGAAGTAATTTTCTCTTGTGCGAAGGAATGCTTTTCTGTGAAACACATGTCTTGCAAAAGGTCTAAGAAGGGTAGCACCAAGAAGAAATGGTTTGACATGGAATGTAGTCAAGCCCGAAAACACTTGCTAAGATTGGATGCAATCAAAGACAAGGAAGTTTACTTGGAATGTTCACACACATACAAAGCACTTGTTCAAAGGAAGAGGAGAAGGTGGGAAGTCGAAAAACAACTTCTTTTAGCACAAAAGAAAGCACATGCATGTGGCAAGTTTTGGCAAAATCTCAAAGGCAAGCGTGTTGAGAGCTTTGGTGACTTGACTCTTGAGGATATGTATATGCATTGTAAGAATCTCTATGAGCAACCCAATGTTGATAAGATGGAGTGTTGTAGCTCCCTTCCGTTTATGTCTCCCTTCTTTACCATTGAAGATGTATGCCATGCGCTTGAGAAACTTGCTACTCGCAAGGCAGGTGACCTTCAAGGTGTCAAGGCTGAAATGATTAAATGGACAAGCAAGAAAACACGATATTGGATATGCGATATGTTTAACCTTGCACTTCAGTATGGCATGCCTCATGATTGGAGTGCAAATTGGATCAAACCTTTGCACAAAGGAGGAGATGTAAACAATGTGAACAACTATCGCACTATAATGGTTGGTTCTTTAATGGCAAAGTTATTTGGATGTATCATGGAGATGAAGATAAGTGAATGGGCTGAAAAGAATGGCAAACGTGCACTTGGCCAAGCAGGTTTTCGAAAGCATCATAGCACTATTGATCACCTTGTCACTCTTCGAGTTCTTATGGAAGCGTCTCGATTGAAAGGAAAAAAGTTGTATTGTTGCTTTGTGGATTTCAAGAAAGCTTTTGACATGGTACCGCGAGGAAATCTTTGGAGACGTATACAAAGCCTTCAAGTGCCGAGAGAATTTATGCATGCAGTCTTTCGCATCTACCAAAAAGTGATATGTCGATTACGTATGGGAGATGGAATTTCAGAATTTTTTGCAAGCACTATTGGTGTCAAACAAGGATGCCCACTTTCCCCAACCCTCTTTGGGCTACTCATTGATGAATTGGAATGCATGGTTCTTGACTTTATGCAGCAAGAAGGCATAGAAGAGGTTAAGATTGGAAATGCGGTGATCATGCTTTTGCTTTATGCCGATGATGTAGTGCTCTTGGCACATACCTTAGAAGATGCACAAAAGCTTATGAGTGTCTTGGAACGCTTTTGCCTACATAGCGGGCTGATCGTGAATGGATCCAAAACCAAGGTTATGCTTGTAAAGACCCTCAATGATGAAAATCCATGCATTGTATATAACAATGAGAAACTTGAAGTGGTAGATCACTTCAAGTACCTTGGCCTTGAGGTTCCATCCAATCATAAATGGAAGGATTGTGCAATGCGTCGCTTGGAAGCCGGAAAGAGGGCCTATTATGCATTTGAGAACATGTGCAATGCAGGAGAGATCAAGTGTTGGGCTCTCAAAAAGTACCTCTTTGACACATTGGTGACACCGGTGCTTCTTTATGGAGTGGAGGTGTGGGGTGGAAGCATCGGGAAGTCTACTTGGAAAGAGTTTGAGAATGTCCAAAAGCGTTTTCTCACCAAATTTCTCTAAGTCAAGACACAAACACCCTACATGCTCTTACTTCTTGAGTCCGGATTGCTTCCCATTGAGGTCTTGGGCATGCAAAGGGTTGTGGAGTACATGCGTAAGACACAACGTAGCCCTTTGCATCGACTTCCTAGAATCGCATATGAAGCAAGTCAAATGGTTCAAAAGACATGCAAGAGCAAAATACTAAGTTCGGGGTGGATACTTGATATCAAGAAATGGTTTGGAAGATGGGATGCATGTCACTTGGTCAAGGATGCGTCGATCGACTCCCAAGTCAATGAGGCCTTCTTACAACGCCAATGTATCACGGCTTGGGAGAAATCCGAAGGTTCTCGCTTCAGCCATTACACCACACATGTTGCCCCAAACTACAAATCTCTCTTCTTCTCAGAACGAGGTAACCGAACCCATTCCTACATCCTTGAGCCCATCCCGTTGAGTGCAATCCGCACCATTGCCTCCATTCGTCTTAGCTCCCATTCTCTACGCTGCGAGACAGGACGTTGGGGCACTGGCGAGGAGTGTCATCGACTTTGCACCTTATGCCCTCGTCAAGTGCGAGAGAGTGAGTACCACACACTACTCGAGTGCTCAGCTTTTGACCACATTAGGTCCTCTTTTCCCCAATAATTCAGCCATGATCTCTCCCTACATACCTTCCTCTCCCAACCACGATGTGGACTCTCTAATGCGACGCTCATTTCAGCCATTTTTGAGCATCGAGAGTCACTTATGTACTCCACTCACACCCCGTGACATGTTCATTTGGTCCCATAGGTCATATTTGACCTCCCAGAACGATAATAGAACTATCTATCTATCTATCTATCTCTCTCTCTCTCTCTCTCTCTCTCTCTCTCTCTCTCTCTCTCTCCCTATCTTTTTCTCTCTCCTATTTCCCTATATTTTCTCTCTCTCTCTCTCTCTCTCTCTCTCTCTCTCTCTTCTCTCTCTCTCTCTCTCTCCCTATTTCCCTCTCTCTCTCTCTCTCTCTCTCTCCCTCTCTCTCTCTCTCTCTCTCTCACTCTCTCTCCTCTCTCTCTCTCTCTCTCTCTCTCTCTCTTTTTCTCTCCCTATTTCCCTATCTTTTTCTCGCTCTCTCTCTCCCTATTTCCCTCTCTCTCCTCTTCTCTCTCTCTCTCTTCTCTCTTCTTCTTTCTCTCTCGCTTCCTCCTCTCTCTCTCTCTCTCTCTCTCTTTTTTCTCTCCCTATTTCCCTATCTTTTTCTCGCTCTCTTTCCTCTCCCTATTTCCCTATCTTCTCTCTCTCTCTCTCTCTCTCCTCTCTCTCTCTCTCTCCTCTCTTTTTCTCTCCCTATTTCCCTATCTTTTTCTCGCTCTCTCTCTCTCTCTCTCATCTCTCTCTCTCTCTCTCCTCTTTTCTCTCCCTAA
>NC_140958.1:86672675-86814121 GCF_014529385.1 Adiantum capillus-veneris | reverse complement strand
CATAATACCTGCTACGCAGGTTTTGGCCAAGATCTGAGAACGCGCGTTGAGGCGAAAATGGCCCCTGCACGCGGGTTCGTTTCCCCCCCCCCCCCCCCCAATTTTTTAGCGTCGATATGCGCGTCGATATACGTGTGGAAAATTTTGCCTTTCTACGCGTATTTCCACGTCCATATCGATGCAGTTATCGACGCGCATATCGACGGAGTGTAAGAACGTCGATATGGACATGGAAAGGTACGGGCGTCGATATATAGGGCATCGATAACTTTGGATTATGTTGTAGTGAAGGATCCATCTTGTCACTCACTTCAAGAGACATCTTCTTCCTGAGCTTTAGATAGTGCAACAAGTAGTTTTAGAAGGTCATCTGACTCAAGAGCCCCACTAATACAATTATACAAGCATCTTTAAGATTGTAAACTTAGAAAACAAACTCCATCATGTATTATTCATCCGTCAGGGTCAAAAGTCGTAGGGCTAAAGATCTCACTCATCCATCCCCACTTCGTTCCCTATCGTAATCCTGAGAAGCACTGTAGGATGCATGCTGGATCAACACTCAAAATTTAGCTACGATTGTCCTATCAGAACAGTCTCGTAAATCATGTTGCTTTTGAAGGTCAGCACATGGAATAAGATGAGATCAACTTTGTTGCTCACAAGTCAGTGCAGGGTCAGTGCATGGAATGGTTGATGGTGACCTTTGCATGAGCAAAGGGCCTCCATGTCAACGCTTGGAATGGTTGATGGCGACCTTTGAATGAGTGGAGAGCCTCCACACGAACACTCGGAATGATTAATGGCGACGTTTGCATGAGTGAGAACCTTCATGCAGCCTACATTCATAGTGTAGTGTAGTGATCACCTGAGCCAATGTAGTCCCCCCTCCTCTTGACACTTAACGGTTGAAAACGATCATTGGCTGACCTTTCTCTATAATCCATGCTCCACATGGCTCTCGACATCCACCGATCGCCATGAGTTTCTTGGATTATAGGGCAAGGTCAGCCAATGACCTTTCCCTACACCAAGAGGTCCCTTATGAAAAGACCCCTTTTTTACATGGTTGGGTTGTCATGGGGGATAATATGTATGTAAAATGGTTTTGGCTTTTGTTTGTTGGGTAAGAAGCTCGGCCTAAGTACCTCAGATTATTTTGTGATATTTTGTATGGGTTTGCTCCACCCATCTAAAGGAGCAATTCTACTTGCACTCTTTCCTCTTTTTAATACATTAAAGTTTAATGGGTCCAAAATAGGTTCTCCAACTTTTCACCGATATGGAAGTACCACCATGGTGTTGTTGTCAACCTCTTTCTAGTCCCTATAATGGAGCTATGAATCTACCCTCACATAAAAGAAGGAGAGAAGAAGACAAGTTTTTAAGTCGTAGAAACAACCCCAAGAGAGACCACGCACAAGTCTTGAACACAAGACTTTGTATTGAAGAGGGAAAAGGAACAACCAATCTACCACATGAGAGAAGGAACAACCAATCTACCACAAATGAACGAGAGAGAGAGAGAGAGAGAGAGAGAGATGAGATTTTCACGTAGTAGGGACAATCCCAAGTAGTGTTTGGGAAAGGTATGTCCAGTGTTCGGGAAAAATGTGTCTCAACTTAATATCGTGTCGTTTTCAATTTCCAAAATGCCGGTTAAGCGCAAGGGGAAAAGGAGAAATTTCGCCTTGAAAAAGAGAAAAATAGTGTAAAAACCTGAAAAAGTAACCTAATTTTTCTCAGAATTTCCTCTTGGCAAAGTCAAGGAAAGGAATTTTGTATGTTTTGAAAAATGATTTTTCCCGAACATTGGGTCTGCCTAGAGGTGGTTCAAATTTGAGATTAGCTGGTTTGAAACCTAGTAAAAGGGAGAAAAATTGACAAAAATTACTAGGAAATAGATAAAAAATCTTGCAAATTTGGAAGATTTTACTAGTAGTGCCGGTTTGCATCTTAAAGAAGACTAGAGGAGGAAACAAGGCCGATCCCAAGAGACCTCAAAGAGACGTTCCCGAACACCGATCCCAAGAGACCTCAAAGATCCATCCTCCATACCTGTGTGTCACTGTGTGTGTGTGTGTGTGTGTGTGTGTGTGTGTGTGTGTGTGTGTGTGAGAGAGAGAGAGAGAGAGAGAGGGGTAAACAAAATGAGGTGTGGAGACTTGAATTTTTGGGGAGTAACTCAAGGCTCGTGAGAGTTTGTGACATGAAGTTTGACTTTGCGTGGTGTAAAGGGTTTACCCTGCCACCAACCATCACTTTTGAACCCTTTCCTTTAAATACTTTGGCCCATCTGGTGTTCAAGTATAAAGATTAAAAGCTCGTCCCCATCACCTTCACAATTGCACTTTCCTTTCTTTGTCATTCCCCCCCCCCCCCCCCCCCCCCCCCGCCCTACACGTTAGGGCAAATTTGAAAGGAAGGAGATCTACAAAGAGATTGCCACTACTTGAATGAGCACTTGTGATACCTCTTCAAGTTCCATGGTCTACTACATGTAGCCAATTATATCAACACATCCTTGTATGGGCGGGTGCGCTACTAAAGGGACCAGTATGCCCCTACATCAATCGAACGTTGTATAGCTAACTAGCAAAAGTCACTCTCGGTATGCAACATCACTTACCGCGAGTGACAGGTTTGCACATTAAAAGTAAGCATGTATTTATATACATCATGAAAGTGCACGCGGGCAAAGTGCTTAAGGCTTGTGCCTCTTGATCCCTATGGGTGCAAGAGGAGGAGAAGTAATCAGTTTTTTTGTAGCAAATCGCACATATCTCGTGTAATCTTAAGCACCGAGTGCACCTGAGATTACTTTGACCTAGGGTTGGTGATATCTGTGGCTCTTGTTCATCCCATCAGAGAGCCCATTAGCTCATGCCCGTGCAAGATATAGCTAAGGCTCCACCCCCTCATTACACCCTTTTCCATCTTGCCAAATCTTCTCCAAGAGATGGAAATAAGTCTACAAGCCCACAATGCTCTATAATAGTTGGATCAGGGCATTGTTGGAGACTTGTATCTATACATTGGTTTTTGAAGGCCCCAAAAATTTCCTTGTTTTACTACGATTTCCAACTAAGAGTTTCTAGGCTTATCTATGTAAATTTCGTTGAAGTAAAAAGCAACTACCAGACCTGGAGTAAAAAGAGTTGGTTATGGCCATCGCCAACGGGAGCTACCGCGGTTGATTGAACATTCAAGCTCGATGACCCAGGTCATGGGTTCGATTGCGGCCGAGTGATGCCCAAAGGCACACCTTTGTATCTGATCGGGCGGGCGGGAATGGCCGAGCTGCTACAAAAAAAAAAGAGTTGGTTATGGCCATTTATGCAAAAGGTAAACACCTTTTCAAAGTTGCATGGTTCCCTACTGTGTCTGTAACAGTGGAAAGTCCCCCAACTCCTGAGGAAATTCCTTCCAGATTAGCTCAATTGCAATTGTGATGCTCCTCGAGTCAAAGAGTTTTTGATGGCCTACAATGAAGATTTCTTATCCATGCGACAATTAGTGTGATTTTTCCTAGCTAAATTTCATGTCAAAAATACAAGGCAAATATACATGAGTGGGTACCATCTCGACGGTCTCGTAAAACTCCCCTCCTTGCCAGTTAATACCCACCCCCTCAATTTGGAGTTTCATTGTAATTCCCTTACAATTCTCTTTATATTTTTGATAAAAACTATCGCTAGTATACAGTGTTTGTAAAAAATCAGCACTTATTGTATGTTTAACCTGCTAAAATTGCAAAATCTTGACTAGATTCAGAACCTGCCTTGAAGAAAATAGGTAAAATTGTACAAGTTTTAGTGTAAAAACCAGGAAATCCTTCAAATTTTGACAGAGAGAGTGTCCTATTCGTTTCGGTTAGAAAAAAAAGTGTTTTTGGCGGGCCCCAAAGTGCTTTTGGCGGGCCCCGCCACCATGAGCTACCAAGCTATGGGACCAAGTACAAAATCAAAGTAGCAACTAAATATTTTGAGATTTGAGGAGCAATGGAATCTATGCTCATGAAAATTGTTTAATTAGATTCTCGAAACATTGAAAGATTCTTGCAATGAGTTGAAATTTTTTAAACATAGGCTTTCAAACCAAGAAAAGCTTGTAATTTTCATTCAATTTTGTGATTGGATGTTGGAGTACGGCAAATTTCAAAGCTTTGAAATGATAGAAAATCTCTCTACAACGATACACTTTCAACTTTGCAAGTGGAGGGAGATATTGGTACTACAAGTTTGAATGCAATGTTTTGTGCCATATGGACATGCAACCCTCATCCATAAACACTTGTAAAGGCATGGGCTCCATATGGTAAGGCATTTCCCCCCCTCCTTTTGTAAATGGCTTGCTTGTGCCTTGCCTCCTTCCTATTTGCCATTCACATTTGAAAAGACATCTTGGATTAGTGCTCACATATCCCAGTTTGCACTGTAAATTTTTCGATTGAAATTTTTCCGATCAATCTGACCTCGATTTTCAACGTAAAAATCAATCTGACCTTGATTTTCCGATTGTAAACCTTGCTCACATATCCCAGTTTGCAGTGTAGATTTTTCGGTTGAAATTTTCCGATCAATCTGACCTTGATTTTCAACGTAAAAATTTGGTATTTCAGTTATAACTAAAGAATTAGCATTTTAGTTATAAATCCTAGTAGATACCCATATTTTAGATATATAAATCCTAGCAAATTTGGCATTTTATTTTATAACTAAAAATTGGACATTTTAGTTATAAATCCTAGCAAAAATATCCATATTTTTTTGATATAAATTCTGGTCCTTTGGTTTTCCCTTATAAAACATGGCCAAGAAAATGGTTTTTTTTTTTCAAACAATGGTGCCTAACCAAGTAACCTATAGAATACAGAGTAGAGGAGCCATATTAAAGACACTTATTTGAAGTATTTATTTCTTATTTTCTTGTTGGGGGTGGGGGACTTTTCCAAATCTAGTCATTTTCATAATCTAAAAATTGCATCAGACGTGTCACCAATGAAAAGAAAAATAAAAAAATGCCAAGATTGATATTTTCTAAACTTTATCTTGATGCTTCTTGACTCTAGAGACATTAGAGATAGTAATAGTAGACACTTTTTGCAAATCACTAAAGGACACATAAGCACGATTCCAAGCATATTTCAAAAAAAATTGTCGCTATATTGTGGGTAGATATGCATCCCTATCGGAGCATGTCTCATAATTGGCTCCTTTACCCTAGCGTTCTTCTTTTTTGGCCTGCCCAAATGGCAGGGCCTAAGTACTAACTACTCTTTTTTACCTTGGCTAGAAATACTTTCTTCTATTTCTTTACCATAAATTATTTATTCATAAAAATTGATTAGGCAATATATTAGAAAAAAAGAAAATAATTACAATTAAGTGAGATATAACTCACATAAACTTGATCCTAATACAACATCTATACAATATTACATTATAAAATATTTTCAAAATCATCCTATCATTTTGTGACAATTTTGGTCTTCCCAACATTTACCGCCAATTTAACATACAATTTTATGGGCTCTCTCACCAGGCAGGGTATCATGGGGTAGATCGTTACAAAGATAGAATCCGTATGGGAAAAACCTCGGGTGTCCACTAAAAAATATGTAAGATAGCATTGCGAACAAAATAAGGGATCTATAACTAGGTACATTTACAAAGTATTTACATAAAGGGTTTTTTGATTGAGAAAGTGAAAATTTTCATACATAAGGGTTAGTTTTTTTACAAAAATGCATACATAAGGGATACATATAATACTTGAAAATATATAGGTAAGGGATTATTTAAATATTTCTTGTTTGCACGTGATATATGCAATTTTTACATAGTAAACTTCCCGAGGGGGGAAGGCAATAGAAAATAATACAACATATGCAAATGTCAAAGCACGATAAAAGAAAAGAGTAAAACAATAAAGGTTGCATAGATAGACAATGCAGGGATGCCATACATTCTGAGTTATAAGTTGTACATAAGGCTATGTGAATATGACAAAAATCCCACTTGGGGTATCAATAGATCTATAAGGCAAGTTGGCGATTTTGAGGTGCTAGCAATGTTGATATTTATGTTCCTTTGAGCATGAGAAGCGAAGTCAAGGCATCAATCTTAGAATCTCCATGGAAGAGCATCATGAGAGCTTGCATGATTGTCGCATCTAGAAGATACTACATGGTGAGACTCCGAGAAGATTAAAGAGTTGAGAGAGCTTCCCTTTCCATATTTTCCATCTAAAATCCTTCTGGACTTGAATAAGAGAACAAGAGGTTTGCATCCTTGATGTCATTGCCTAGCTACATAACAATAGTCTACGAAGCACCTCTTAGTGCATGTTCAAGGGAGAACTTGTGACCATCTACTTCCTCTACCTATTCCCATTTTTGCAACTCTATCTACATTCCATATTTATTTATGTAGAAATAACGACAAAAAATATGTTATTACAAAAATCCTAACAACACTTGCATTTGCAACTCCACAACAAGTTGTTCCAGCTTAAATATCTGTGATTTAGCCTGTCTCTCAAATCATTAGGAAAAGGGGACTTTTTCTTGGACTCCTCGTAGACATAGAAGACTCCAAAGAGAAGATCTTTCTCGTACCAACTTCAGAGTAAAAAAGAATGTTAGACCAAACAATAATCCCCAACTTATGACATTCACGAGCCCTTATGAGCGAAGCACTAGAGATGGGGTTAATGTAATGGTTAAACCAAATGTAATGATTGAACCAAATGGAATCTTACAAAATTGGCTAGAATCACTTAGGCTGCATCAGAGCCATAACAATTGACTTTTGGTAGAGTACCTTGCATCCCACATTTGGTAATTTATTTAGAGCCTTCATGTGAGAACATAGTGTTGACTATGAAGACTCCATCCAAGGAGAAGTTAGACCAAGGCCTACACATTGAAAAATAAAAAGAAGAAACATGTTTCATGATAAGAAAGCCCAATAATCCTTCAATGAGGTTGCTCTAGTAATCCACTTGGCAACAAGGCTATCACAGCCAACTTATCAACTTGTTTAGTATCCCAAGTCCTTTAGATAATGTACAAATGTCAAAAGAAAATCTGGGTAGCCTTTTAGTATCTTTAGTAGCTAGCAACCCACAAGGAGCTTCTAGAAAGGGCTATTACTTGTTTTAGCTAAGTGTTACTAGGCCTTCAATATTCTACAAAATAAATTAGAGACGGGGGCAAGTATTGGTTGAGTACATAATGACCCTAAGGACAATTTTTCTTGATAGCCTTGCCAATACCTCAGGTTACTTTGTACTTGTATATGATCTAGCTCCACCTCTGTGCAAAGGAAACATTAAAACCCATTATAATACCCAATTATTTGGAAATTTGACCATTGGAAATTTTTTGACAGCTTGCATCAGTAACACTTGAGGAGATGAGGAATCCAAAGTTCTGTACCCTATTTTTTGATGATTGATATCCTCTAGCTAAATAGAAGAGGTTAAGACAAAGCCAAAATGCTTGACTAGACTACCCCTCATTAATCTAGTATCATCAACAAATTATTGCAAACACAAATCCTTTGGATCTCAGGGCATTACAATACCATTAATCTTGCCATTTCTTATAAAGCATTCATCAACCAACCATCCAAGTGTATCAGATGCAATGAAAAAAAGCAAAGAAGCTAAAGGGAATCCCTACCTAATGGGTCTCTTCAAAGGAACGGTAGCTATTAAAGAGCCATTCACTACAACTTGAGCCAATGCATTTCTAGAAGGAATATGGACATCTCTGATAAAGTTCCTGCCAAAACTTATATCATGTAGAGATTGAAAAATGAGATCCCACTCAATTTATCATGGGCTTTGTCAAAATCAATTTTAAAAAAAGTGTAGTTTTGATTTGATTCTTTTGTAGTATAAGGCCTTCTAGATTGTAATGATGTAAATCTTTGAAATGAGATGGCCTCTTCAGATGGCTATTCCAGTGTTGGATTAAGAGTTAGTTGTCAAATCCAATAGGTAGACTTCATACAACAGATGAAACAAAGAAACTGACACTGAAATGGAACTGGAAATAGTAATTGAAATGGAAATGACACAAAGATTGGAACTAGAACTAGGAATATATTATATTCAAAACAGATTAGTACAACAAGAATAGAGTACAATGTGAGCCAAAGGATTGCTCTGAGCTTATCAACAAGAGATTAAAAGAGAATAATGAGCTCTAGGACACTAGAATCAAGAGTACAATAGAGTGAAGCACCCCAAATCCTAGGTCCCCGTCAAATGAAGTAATGGCCCCTATTTATAGGTTCCAAACAAGGTCTCTTACTAACTGTCCACTGTGCAGTTACTGCAATAATTGGCTTGATAATTACTAGCTTAGTTGCGAGCCAACTCTTCCCACTCTCGACATTTCGTTCCCCCCTTTCTTTGAATTTTGGGATATTTCCAAAATTTCCCAATAGCTGATATTGGACAATTTGAAACAAATTCAAAGGTTGTTTGTCAAAGTTTGCACTGATCTCTGGAATTAGTGTTGTTGGGGCTGCCTCTGTCCTGGGGTAATACAATTTGATCTTAGTGCCATTGTAGACCCTTGGAAATAGTAACTCTGGTAGATCCTTTAATCATATTGTGTCATTTGAGAAGGCCCAATCAACCTTGCAAGGTCCCGATGAAGCTATTTTCAGATTGGGTTTCTTTGGGCCTAACTTAGATTGGTACAACAACACTTAGTCCACTTGTCTAAACTCTCTAACCTTGATCTTGCTATCATGCTAGTGCTTTTCTCATTGCTAAACTACTTCTTATTCCAGCATGGCATGCTATCTAATCTCATACATATGCAATAGGTCCTCGGGGGATTCACTATGGATTTCCGTATGGTATCACGTGAGTGTAAAAGAGGGGGTTTTTAGAGGTCAGACATAAGCGTGTACAATAGACGTCGTATTGTATACATAAGGGAGGGGGGGACCTACCCCGCGCGGGGGGGGGGGGTATATTAAGTGCTTATTCCATAAGACACATGCCCTAACATGTGTGTCTTAAATCCCATGTGGGAAGCCTACTGAGTAGGTGGCTAGTATCGTTTGTTTTGAGACTGAGATTTGTATCAGTTTACAAGGGAAATGATGTCCGTCTTTTGACAAATTACATTGAATCGATTGGTTTATTTTAATTTAGTATTCATTATATTTGTTGCTTTTCATGGTTTGTTCTCTTAGCATCTATTGCAAACAAAAACACACTGTAATCTACAATTCTGTTCATTCGCACTTCAACATGTATTTTTGCAAAAGCATGTTCTTCTAAAACTGTTATGTTACTAGCATACATAAAATAGTAGGCCATTACATTCCATACAAAATCCGTATGAGGGGGGATGCCTCATTGCGAGAACGTCCGTATCTTGTCCGTATGTAGGGGGGTAGGTTAGCATGTAAGATACCGTACATAGGGGGGTTTCTCTAATTTTGATGCATGCAGGTGACATCCCGCCATTACTAATAGTGAATCCCCCTAGAATAGGTCATCTCATTGTTGCTTAAGATTTATGTTAAAGTCCATATTATTCTCTACCGCTAGTCCAAGACTTGGGATTGCAAACTCCATCAACTGTCTCAGTGCCATAGATCATTTTGAAGAGTGTTATGCCCGTGGTGATCGACAGTTTTATAAGCCCATAATGATTTTTGTAGCTTTGCATCACAGTGGTGTGGCTCCTTTTGGACGTCAGGATTGTGTTTATTGTTTTGTTACTGCTCTCTACTTGGCCATTGCATCGAGGATAATATGGTGCGTATTTTTGGTGCTTAATTGAAAATAGCTTAGTCAATATCTGAATTGTTTCATTCTTGAAGTGTGTACCCTGATCTTCGGGGGTTCATGTAATGGAAATGGCCTATGAACTTTGAGAATAGCGGAATTAAGAGAATTAGAGTGAGCATTTTTGTGAGATTACTTTGAGAACATAGAGGGTGAACTTAATTGATGGTAGCAACATGAACATAGTACTTAATTAACTTGGCATGAAAAATACTTTTGCAAGAGACAGAGTATTGGAGAACATGACAATAGTTGAGGACTGGATTTACTTGGAGCCGGCGGTCCCCCCTCCAAAAGGCATTTGTATTATAGATTCTCCCATCAAGAGAGACTTGTTACAATACAATCTTTGTGTTCCTTGTGACCTTGGTGATGCTATGAAGATGGAAAGCTTCATACATCACGAGCTTAAAATAAAATTTACCAAAACAATTAACTATCCCAAGCCTCAATCCCAAGGCCTCAAACACCTTCGAAGGTGGAGACAGCTAGCGGGGAATGAGGGTAGGGAAGAGGAAGAAGAATCATCCATAGGAGAAAGAAATAGTTCCTTACTTATCATCACTCTTCTTGCTTATCATATCATAATAGCATAGTAATGAAGATGAAGAAGATGGCAAGCTTAAGCATTGAAGCATGGCTCTTGGTTGGATTTGCATTCCATAGCCAAGAGTGTTGGTGTAGGCTCTCCACTTCTCAAACCCAGTCTTGGAGAAGGAGATGGAGCTCTTGCACTTTGCACTCCAGAGCATGAGAGAATGTGTGTGTGTGGGGAGGAGAGTATACCCCCCTCTCATGCTCTGTCCACCCCTCTCTCTCTCTCTCTCTCTCTCTCTCTCTCTCGTATTTTTTAATTATCTCATTTGGACATGTGTCCTCTTTTTCCTCTTTGAGAGAAAGAACTTAATTATTTATTTTTATGTATCTAAATTCTCATTGGACCCCTTTAAAACCTATCCAATAGCATTCAAGGACATCATGAGGGCCACATGTGGAGGATCATTTGAACATGTGTCTTTTATGCTTATTAAGTCATTTGGTTTGAATTGAATACTTCAAGCACTTAGTCAATCAAGCATGGAAACATTGATGCCTCTTGAGAGTTTATCTTTGAATTGAACACTTCAAGAACCTTAGTCATTTAAGCATGTGAGAAACACCTCAAGATTTTGGGCAGCAAGGTTTCCACTAACACTTAGCAAGCTGACAAGCATCTCATGCTTGGGTAGGATTCCCACCTCAAGGTTAGCCCTAGATTGCCTAAGATCAAAGAACTTTTTTAACACTAACTTTTGGAGGTCTTTAATGAATATAACCCTAAGGTCTTTAAGCTCCATTAGAGGTAGCAGTGCTCTTTAATAGCACTACAAGAGGCTATTCATATTAGCGACACTCACACAGCGACGCTCAAAAAACAAATTCCCGGCGTCGCTATGAGCGTCGCTATAACTATAAGCGTCGCTATGAGCGTCGCAATGAGCGTCGCAAATTTACAAGTAAATTTGCGACGCTCATAGCGACGCCGGCTGGGCTAAAAAAATAACAGAGAGCGCCCAAAAACTCAGATCTCAGATCTGAGTTTTTCGGTGCCCTCAAGCAAGGAGCAGGTAACGCTCTTCCTCTCTCTCTCTCTCTCTCTCTCTCTCTTTCTTCTCCACACACACACACACACACACGAGGAGAGGAAGGAGAGCCAAGTATGCTCCTTCCCTCTCCTCACTCTCATGTTCCCTTCCCCTCTTTCTCTCTCCCTCTCTCTCTCTCTCTCTCTCTCTCTCTCTCTCTCACACACACACACACACACATAGTGTTTTTGAGAGAGAGAGAGAGAGAGAGAGTACAAATATAAACAAAAACGCACGCACACATACATAAACAAAGAATGCACACACACATTGAGAGAGGAAAAGAGAGAGAGAGCATGCATAAACAAAAAACGCACACATTGAGAGAGGAAAAGAGAGAGAGAACATGCATAAACAAAAAACGCACACATTGAGAGAGGAAAAGAGAGAGAAAATATGCATAAACAAAAAAACACACACATATTGAGAGAGAAAGAGAGAGAAAATAATTTAACGTCGTAGGAAACTAATTAAAATTAAAAGACCTAAAGATCTAGCCGACGAGGAGTTGAACTCAAGACCTATTATTCAAGAGGGAAATGGCATAACCAATCTATCATACTTGGCATGGTTGATAGAAAGGTTATACCATTTATCTCTTTTTATTGGCACACACATCCACACACACGCACACACACAAGAAGAAGAGAGTTATAACGTCGTAGGAAACTATCCTAAAAGACGTTAAAGATTAGGTTAGATGTAGACTTACGTTAAATTAGATTTAGGTTTATTTAAGTTAAATTAGATTAGATTTAGGTTTATTTTTAGTTAGATTTACGTTTATTTACGCTAGATTTAGATTTACGTTATATTAGATTAGATTTAGGTCTCCATAGACTGCGATGCCTGCATGAAGTGGGTGAAGAAAGCCCTCAATGGAATATAGGGTATTGCTGCCTTCACTCATGGTGGGCTCCGTCGATCCAAAAGTACTGGTGAAATGTCTTCAGAAGATAGGGAAGAAGGTGGATCTTCAGGGCGGCAAGAGTCACTACATCCCCGACAATGACCATCTAGACAACCTCTAGTCATTCAACAGCAACTTCAAAGTTAGTAACAAGAGCAAGAACGGTCCAAAGGGCCAATTGTTGTCGTCAGATGTGGATGGAGATGAGGCAGCGTCACCGTCGGAAGTTAACTCTCACATCTTTAGTGATGAGAATGCCAACTCTTGCCGAGTTATGTGAAAAATTAGTTTTAAGGTTCTTATAATCCCTGTTAGTTTAGTTCTTTGTTTTTAATATAACATAATTTACGTTAGATTTAGATTTATGTTATATTAGATTAGACTTAGGTTTATTTAGGTTTACCCACACACACACACACACAAGAAGAAGAGAGTTTTAACGTCGTAGAAAACTATCCCAAAAGACGTTAAAGATTAGGTTAGATGTAGACTTACGTTAAATTAGATTTAGGTTTATTTTTAGTTAGATTTACGTTTATTTAGATTTACACTTATTTACGTTAGATCGAGTCCACGCAAGAATTACTTACGGTTTAGGGTTTAGAGTTAGACGAACAGTGAAAAGATCTACTGTGAAAAGATGTTAAGATGTTGTGAAGTGCTACAGCTAGAGAAGAGGCAAAGGGGTTTTGTCCACTACATGCAGTATCATGTAGACGTGGGTCTGTAGATTTCTTGTACCCACAAATATAGGTATTGACCAATAAAGACGAGATTATAACCCGGTGGTTCTGATCTCTGTGCACCTCTAGACCGAGGTGTGCGGGGATTGGACATGACTAGAGAATGTGAGATAAAGAGAGAGAGAGAGAGAGAGAGAGAGAGAGAGAGAGAGAGAGGAGAGAGAGAGAGAGATAAGACGAAGAATGCCAATAGAATATTAAATTTGTTGTCCAGGTTATAAGATTTTTATCCTCATTATGAGTAGTGACGAGGATGTGGGACCGTCCAACCGAAACACCTATCTCTCAACGAGGGTCTTATGTCCTTGTAATCAATGCAAGCATGCTGTGCGACGGACAAGACGTGTTTCTTTGCAGCACGTTCGCAAATTTGGCAAGTTTGATCCATCTATTATAGATCGAGTTGTTGCCAATTATAACTCGTCGGACTCTGACGCTGGCCAACAAGCAGCAATCTTGCAACCCAATAGACGTGTTCGCAGGCGCTTTGGTCAAGCAGCATATGTGAGGCCACAAGATGTAGCCTCTGACAGCTCGGGGGATGATCATGCAGAGCACATTCCCAACGAGGCAATGTTTGAGCCCGAGATTGATGAAATGATCGAGACGATCATGGATTCAGAAAGGCTTATCTCTGATGATATGAAAAGTGAAGCCGATACGCCATTGTATAATGGAGCACGTATGTCTAGATTGAAAGCACTCCTGGTTCTTCTCAACATGCAGGCAAAGTTTGGATGGAGTGACACTAGCGTCACAGCGCTTTCAGGTGATCTATTACAATTAGTTTACTTTAATAAAACTCTAAATGTAAAATAATGATCTGATAGATTTTTACACGACTATATCGTATTTTTATGTTGTGTAGATTGCTTAAAGAGCACATACTACCAGCTGACAATGTGATGCCAGATTCCCGAGATGAAGCAAGAAAGATTTTGCGAAACTTGGGGATGGATTACAATTCTATCCACGCTTGTCCTAATGACTGCATTCTTTTCAGAGGGGAATACATAGACATGGAGAAGTGTTCGAAATGTGATTCCGAAAGATATCGAGTAGATCTCCACGGGACAAAAATTCCACAAAAGGTTTTGCGACATTTTCCTCTGCTTCCTCGCATCAAGCATTTCTTCGAATGTAAGTCCATGGCCGCCCTAGCATCATGGCATGAGGAGAATAAATCTTCCGATGGTGTGCTACGAATTCCTGCAGATTGCGCAGCCTGGAAACATATAGATGGAACATGGTCAGATTTTGCCAGGGAAGCTCGAAATTTGCGCTTAGGCCTGGCTATGGATGGCGTAAATCCATTTGGTCAAAAATCAACATCTTACAGTGTATGGCCCGTTGTCATCGTCAACTACAACATTCCCCCGTGGTTGACTACGAAGAAGGGGCACCTATGGCTAAGCTTGATTGTGCCAGGGCGATATAAAGTGGAGAATATGGATGTGTATCTTCGTCCACTATTGGAAGAGCTACAACAATTGTGGATTGGCATAGAGGTGGTGGATATGAGCCGACACACAGGACGACGGAATGCTTTGATCAGAGGCATTCTAATGTGGACCATGCATGACTATCCCGGGCTAACAGAATGCTCAGGTGATCTATTGACACTCCTCACTCAGAAACTGTAAATCTTGTTTTTTCCCATAGTTGATCTATTATCATGTGTATACATGCAGGGCTTCAAACAAGCAGATATAGAGCATGTGTCACATGTGGACCTAGACTGAATGCACGTAGGGCGCCCTCACTGAAGAAGAAAATCTACGAAGGTCATCAAGTGTATCTTCCAGAGAATCATGTGTTACGCGACGGCTTTTTCGGAAGAGAGCCACCAAGGATGTCTGCACAAGCATGGTTAGAGCAGAAGGAGATGTGCGATGACGGGTTGCCTCCAGGGATGAAGAGATTATCTCTATGGTACGAGTTACCATACTGGACCCGACTCATGATCAATCACTTGCTCGATCCAATGCACATATTCAAGAATGTGGGTAATCTACTATGGGACCATCTGACTGGAAAGAAAGATACTTTGGGAGCCAGAGTTGACCTTAGAAATGTGGATCGTATGGAGCAATATTGGCCGCAAACAGCGTCTGATGGATCGATAAAACTCCCTAAAGCACCATGGATTTTCACAGGAACCCAAGAACGCAAAGTAAAAGAGACCATTCGATCTTTGCAGACCCCCACTGGCGTAATGCACTCACTCCGAATGTGTTTTACTAAAGAAGGAAAGCTTACCGGTTTAAAGTCACACGATTGGCATAAAATGTGTCAGGTACGTTCATAGTGGAATTTAATCTCATTGCATAAAATGTGGACTTTAATATCATTGCTGCACATACTTTACAGTTTATTTTACCGGTTGCCATTGAGGGATGTTTGTCTCTCGACATCCGTAACACAATCTACAAACTTGCAAAGCTGGTGCAATGGATCTCACAAAAGGAGATCAACGTAGACTCCATACCATTCGCCAAACTAAATGCTGCGGAGCTTGTGTGCATGTTTGAGAAACATTTTCCTACTACCATGCTAACCATTCAGGTGCATCTTCTTGTTCACATAGTTGATGAGGTGGAAATAGCTGGCACAGTTCATTCCAGATGGATGTTCTTCTTAGAACGTTTCATGAAAACGCTTAAGGGATATGTGCGTCAAAAGGCACGTCCGGAGGGTAGCATGGCAGAAGGTTGGTTGGTATCAGAGTCCCTAGTGTACATTGGAGAGTGGCTAGACGGATTTGATAAAGCTCGGGACACGCTATGGTGAACCATAGATGATGAGAGCATATCTGGGATTGTCATGTGCAATCTCGGTGTTGAGAAGAAGATGACGGAAGATCTAGAGGCTAAAATCAACCGATTTTGCATGCTTCACAATCCAGTGATGCAAAAGTGGATTTCACAATATGAGGATGCAAAGCAAGAGCGACAAAGGGCACGAATCGAGTGGAGACGGGGAAGACGACCACCGATGCACTATCCGACGGTTCTGGAGAGCCTACCAACATTCATGAGCTTAAGATGGTTGCACAACCAATTGAAAAGCGCACAACAATGCGGTGACGAAGTGACTGAGGAAGAGTGGGAGTACTCTCGGGGTTGCGCGACCAAGGTAAGTTTGCAATGTACGACTAGCTAGTGACTTTATTTCTAAACGTTTGAACGGCCACTCATAATCTTTATTCGTTGTAGTATAAGTCATATACAGCAGCATGGTGTAAAGGTCGACATTTTAGGGTGGAACGGATCGACAAAAAGTGTTTTACTCAAGATTGTGGAATCATGGCAAAATTTGAACAGTCTAGTCGACGACGTTCCTCTGATGCAGATCCTGTGGTGGCGGAACTCACTTACTTCAGCACGCTACAAGAGATTTTGAGGATTGATTACAGAGGATTTTTTGTCGACTTGTTCGACGTGCAATGGTTCAAGATAATCATGGAGGGTCGCAACGCTACTGTGCGTAGAGGAGAGTCTGGTTTTCTTGAGGTGGATTCTACTAAGAAATGGAATGACCTAAGAGACACTTTCGTACTACCCGAGCATTGTGAACAAGTAAGTATGTAAATAGTTAACATCCCCCTTTTACAAGTTATGTGCTTGAAAGCTCTCATGTAAGTTATGTGGCTCTGGCAGGTAATATTTCATCCTACAAAGTCTACATCAAACTGGTTGTACGTCATAGAGGTAGCCCCTCGTAGTGCAAGGACGTATGAAGGCTACCATGTGCCAATCACAACGGCATCAATGGAGGAGATCAGAGAAGATGCTCAATCAGAAGCCGCTGTGGTGGTGCCAAACGAGCATCAAGATGCTACTACTCTATATGGGGTGCATGCAAAGGAGCTACAAAATGAAACAGAGGATATGTGTTTAAACGGAGAGCTCTATATAGATATAGGAAGTTATGCTGAGTTATGCGAGGATGAGAGAGAGATCTCTTAAAGCCACAAATATTGTATTTGAACAATTTTGCTCCGTGTTGTAAAAGCTCTGGCTCTCTAAGTACCTTCCATGGTGTATAACGCTCTTTTCTACTCGCGCTCACATCTTTTGATTGAAAATTCTGAGTTTTCGACTTGCCTCTTCTATCACTCAATTCATTGCGTCATTGTATTTATATGCGTCATTACGTCATTGTATTTAATGGTCTTTGCGTCATTGTCTACTCTATTCATTCAATATTAAGTTCAAATATTCGTGTGTTTAATGCAGGTATGGATGATGAGGAGTTTCTTTCTTCTTTGTCACCGCAGCACAGATAGTGGTATGTGGAGCGTCATCGCTCTGGCGCATCATCGCGCGTTCCTACTCCATCTGCATCTCCCTCTCTTTCGGAGCATTCGGCGCGCTCCGAAGCTTCCGTGTCGACGAGACGAGCTTCACACTCGTCTAGACACCGGCGCTCTAGTGGTGGCGGTGGCGGTTGTTGTGGGGATTCCGCCGCCGATGCCTCCACACCGCCTCGTGTTCGACGAGGCTCTTTACCCTCCCCTTCTTTGCCCGCCCCCACACCAGCCACAGCATCGCCATCTACGCCAGGTTTTGCGCGGCTGACTGTTCCTAGCAACTACACACCTCTACCTACTCCGCCAGGAGCCACCCCACTCGACACTCCTCGCTTCGGGGCCCAGACGCCGGTGGAGACACCTGACGTCCGTACCCCCATCGACACGCCGCTAGAGACCCCTACCGGGACACCCAGGTTCACGCATCACCGGCCAGAGGGCTTGCCTTACTCCGTCGACTTCAGCGGCGGCATCATCATGGATGATGACGGCAAGAAGGTGATCTCGCGCATGCGTGGTCTTTGCTCTCAGTTGTTTAGACACTACATACTAAACAAATCGAGTGAAGTACCAAGTGATCTAAAAAACAGAGTCATCAGTATACTTCATGATGAGTTTCCCGTTCCAACACGGGATCAGCGCTTCAATGAAGACCTGATGAAGATTCGAATGCACGAATACTGCAAACACAAGCGTCCTGAAGTGCAAAAAGCAATCAAGCATGGGTGGAACAGGCCAGATTGGCTGGCCAAAGAAGATTGGAAGAATGCGAAGAAAGCAGCGCGCGAGAATCCCGACAAGTGGAAGCAACAAAAGGATGCAGCCAGAGCGCGAGTAGAGGCAGGGAGCTCGCACCACTTGGGGAGCGGTGGATGGGCATCATTTGAGGCAGATTTTGTAAGTGTTTTCGCATTGCTCTTTATGTTCGACAGTTTAGGGTTTATGAGTTTTTTAATTCTAACATAATGAAATCTTTGTATGTTTTGACAGTGGTCGATGACAGGACGTGATCCCACACCGTACGAGCGCGAGTACGCAAGCAGGAAGGGCTTAAACGCCCTGATGGACATTCTCAGTTCTCGCGGCGGCATGGTTAGTATTAGGGTTTACTCTTTTCTATTTTTTGTATTGTTTTATAAATGTCGTTATATGTTTATACTTATTGAAAGCTGTCTTATTGTCTTTTTTTGCAGAATCCGACAGATACGCCGCTTGGACGCGATGAGACGTCTGACTAGACGACGTCAGTTTAGTCGTAGCTAGATAGCATTAGTTTAGGGTTTCTCAATAGCTTATGTATCATGAGATGGATTTTATACGTCTTTTTGAACCATGTATATTATTACATTTGTCACCGCAGTTCATTTTGCCAATCAATTCTTTATGCCTATGATGTTGTACAATTGTCATTATTACATTTGCCAATCAATTCATTTTGCCTATGATGTGTACAATTGTCAATTTTACGCTTGTCAATTTTGCAAACAATGCGTCTTGTGGGTGACTATTTTGGGTCTATTATCTACCCTTGCACTTTTTTAAAAAAGTGAATCAAGTACAATATGGTTGATGGGTGGCAGGGCATTCAATGCCCTGTCACCAAAAAAAAATTCTCTCGGGCGTCGCTATAACCGTAGCTATTTATGGCTCTGTAGCATCTCTATGAGCGTCGCTATAGACTTCTGTGTAAACGTCGCTATAACCGTCGCTATGATCATCGCTATGAGCGTCTCTATATAGCGACGCTTATAGCAACGTATATAGCGACGCTATTAGCGACAGTTTTAGCGACGCCGGGGGTTATAAAAACCCAGTGTATTTCCGTCGCTAACAGCGTCACAAGAGCACACAACCTCTTGTAGTGTAGAACATCTCTCATTTAGACCCCTTTAACCTTGGCCGTGTGTTTAGACATATCCATAAGCACATGTCTATATTCTAACTCTTGTTCCTGTTTATTCTCCCACATTAAATGATCAGTTTAATATGAGAAAATCATTTGGGTTGGTTAGATATTAGATTTTATGACATTACCTCACTCTTGAAATCATAGTCGTCCTCGACTATGAGGTAGAAGAGATAATGTCTTAGTCATTAGTCTACATTTCTTAGCGGGTAGAGGATCCCTTTTCACCGTGAGACATCATTCCAGAATGAATGACTAGTCCATTTGGTCATTGGGAGACGTAGTTGCCGCAAGCATGTTTGCTCTTTAGTCCATATCATACTCCCAAAGTAGAGTGACAGATTCCACTTGGTGTTTGAGTGACGTCGTCATCACAAACATGATTCTAAGCATGCATACTATTTAAATTTGTGCACAAAGGATGATTAGTCTTATAAGACAAAAACATCGTTCATTTAGAAATCATTTACGTTTGCTTAGTCTAGTGTAGCATTGTAAGCATTGACAAGGTTCATACTATCCTTAAGCTGTACATTCCTTGCATCCATCTAGCATCTTCAAATGGATAATTTTTGAACTGAATAAGATATTGTCGGATAATCTTACCATGCAATAGTACCTTGTCTTCATGTTGAAGGATAGCTTCGGGTTGCAGTACCTCTTCTTGGCCTTCGATTTCTGGAGGGTCTTCAATAATTGGTTCTATTGGTGGTTGTCCTTTGTAGGGCTTAAGTAGGCTCACATGAAAAGAATTGTGTATGAGACAATGGTTGGGCAACTTGAGTTGATAAGCCATGTCATTGATTGGCTTCAAAATTTGAAAAGGACCATAGTATCTTTTTGCTAATTTAGCATAATACTTTTGATGGCCCGTGGGATTTTTTCCCGTCATTTGTCTCAATTGAGCCTTGGAAAACTTAAGTAGGACCCAATCATTTTCTTTGAACGTTAAGGCTGTTCTGTGCTTGCTAGCAACAGCTTTTTGACTTTGTTGAGAAATGGATATAGCCTCCTTAACCTTTTGAAAATATTCTTGTAGGTCACGGCTATACTCATCAGCAGTGAAGATCTTCCCATGTACTTTAAATAGCAAGAGACTTTTAGGAATTCCCTCTATGATCTCAAAAGGTGCTTTTCTTGTAGTAGTATGGATAGTATTATTGTACGGATACTCTACAAGGGGTAAGTATTTCTCCCATTGTGATCATTGATCTACTTTTGTAACATAAGTCTTTAGTAGATTGAGTATCATAAGATTGGCTATCTCACTTTGGCCATCCGTTTGTGGGTGGTATGCCAAAGAGAAATTCAATCTTGTACCTAGATTTTCAAAGAGACCTTTCCAGACACTACTAGTCATTCTAGGATCTCTATCTGACATGATGGATGTTGGTAATCCATGGTGTTTGAAAATCTAAGATATAAATATGGTTGCCATTTGGTGTGCCTTAATAGTCTTTTTGACAGGTATAAAGTGTGCTTGCTTGCTAAAGATGTCGACTATTTTCCATATTCCCATGGATAGACTTGGGTAATCTAAAGATAAAATCCATGGATATACTCTCCCATGGTGAATTAGGGATGGTCAAAGGCTGGAGTAATCCAGGTTTCTTCCCTCTATCATACTTAGTCTTTTGGCATACCACACATTTTGAAACATACTCTTGTATGTCCACTTTCATGGTAGGCCAATAGAAAAACATCTCTACTCCTCAAAGAGTACGTTGAATGCCTCTATGTCCCGCATAGGGAGGAGCATGGGGTTCATATATGACTTTATCACAAAGGGAGTGGGTAACGCATAGCCTATTGCCATGGAGAAGATAACCATCATGCAGTGTGAATGGTTCCTCTTTCTTCCCCAAAGCAAGGGCTGAAATTACATCTTTAAAGTCAGGGTCAGTAGCATACTCAACTATCATAAAAGATACATCATTGTGAGTTGCTATAGACACCACATTGTCTTTTGGTTTTCGTGAAAGTGCATCGACCACTTGATTGTGCTTACCAGCAATGTGAGCAATATAAAAATAAAATTGTGAAAGAGAATTTTCCCACCTCATTTATTTGTCGGAAAGCTTGGTTTGCGTCATAAAGGACTTGAGACTTTGGTGGTCCGTTTGTAAAATGAATGGAGTCCCCAATAAATAGTGCTTCCATGTGTCTAGGACATGTAGAATAGCTAAAATGTCTTTCGCATAAATGTCCAAGACCTGTTCATCCGTATTGAGCCTTCGGCTCTCATATGCTATGGCATACCCTTCTTGAAGCAAGACTACTCCAAGGCAATCACCACAAGCATCACATTGGACCTCAAATGGCTTTGAGAGATTTAGAAGCATGAGGATTGGTTGAGAGTTAAGCTTCTCTTTGAGTTTGTCAAAAGATTTTTTCTCCTTAGCAGTCCATGAATACTTAACATTCTTCTTTGTCAATTCATGTAATGGTTCTGCTATTTCAGAAATTTTTTTATGAAGCATCTATAGTATACACACATACCAATAAAGCTTCTTAGCTCATGCAGATTCCTTGAATTAGGCCATTCTTTTATTACCTCTAACTTCGATGGATCCATACGGATACCATCTTGAGAGATAATATGACCTAAGTATTGAATCTCTTGAAGGAAACATTCGCTTTTCTTTTGGTTGTTGAGAAAAAGCTTGTTCTCCCTCAATGCTTGAAAAATCACTTCGAGATGTTGCTTGTGTTCCTCCAAGGACTTGGAGTAGATGATGATATCATCAAAGAACACTCCAGTAGGGTCTAAATATTTTCTTTATCAAACGATTGAATGTGTCTAGTGTATTGGTCAAGCCAAAAGGCATGACTAGATATTCATAAAGACCAAACGTTGAACAAAACACGGTCTTTAGGATATCTTCATCCACTATCCTTATTTGATGATATCCACGTTTAGGTCAATCCTAGTGAAGTAGGTAGAGCCTTGTACCTTATCAAATAGATCTTCTACCCGAGGCACAGGAAATCTATTTTTGATACTGATATGGTTTAGTGCTCGATATTCCACACACATACGATATGGACCATCTTTAATTCTTTTTCATTAGAAGGACTGGAGAACATAAGGGAGAGGAGCTAGGCCTCACCATCCCTTTGTCTACCAATTCTTGTACTTGCCTCATAATCTCCTCTTGTTGAGCTTGGGAAACTCGATAAGGAGGCTTGTTAGGCGGGGAGCTTCTTGGTAGGAGATCAATTCAATGGTCATCATCCCCTCGTTTTGGAGGTAAGTCCATAGGGATATCATCAATGAAAAAATCTTGGAATCCATTTAGAAAAGTAGACAAGTTTAACTCTTCTTGATTCCTACCATTTTCACTTGATAAACCATTAGCATCATAAGTGGATTCTTTGACAAAAATCATGTACACAAAAATCGATCTTTTCATTAACTTATCAAAAGCAGGTGAATTTACAAGTGTTATAGTACGACCAGACTCATTAGCATCTATATACATGTTCTTTCCCTTGTAGGTGAAGTAGATTCTCCTTTTAGGGAACTCATGTTGGAAGGCATGCCATCACAAACCATGGCGCTCCTAGGATAGCATCCTCATGTTGGAGACGAGAGATGAAAAAGTATTATTTGTCGACATAGATTTGGACATGAATCTTCAACTTCCCAATCAAGGGAGTAATGGAGGCTTGCTGTCCCTTGAAAGCTATGTCATCCACCGTTACAATATCTCCCATCTCAAAAGCTTGCATGCCCAACATGGTGGCCAAATCTGTTGATATGAAGTTGTGAGTAGAGCCAGTGTCAAAACAAGATGAATGCCTCATGCTCCCTTACCTTTCCCCAAGCATAGGAGAGAGATGATCCTTTGCAATGAGAATCCTCTTTTGGAGCTTCGATGGTGGCAACCCTAGGATTTTCATTGTGAGCATTTTTCTTGGGGCAAGAACGATATCCATGTCCTTGCTCCCCACACTTAAAACACTTATGGTCCTTGCAAAAAACTTCAAGCTCTTCATGAGAGAGATTGTTTTTACCTTTGTAAACTTGCTTCTCCTTGGACCTATTGTTGTTGCAGTTGTTGTTGTAGGAAGTGCCTTGAGAAGAATTTTGGGCATTGGTTTTACCCTTTACATCATTTTTGTCTTTGTTTTCCATGGGCTTGACATTCCGTCTAGCCCCTTGTTGGAAATTGATGCAGGAAGCAACCATGGTTTGGTGGATTAGCTCAATGATAGAACCAGGCCATTGGGAGTTGACACACTCGGCCATTTCTTCAGGTAATCCCGCACAAAATTGTTGCTTTTTCTCGATAAAGTCTATCTTTTGAAAGACGGTAATTCATGTGAGAGAAGCTTCAAATTGCACCATTTGGTAAGTACTTTATCCTTTGCATCGCTTGCAAGGAAGTGCTTCATGATGGAAACTCGTAGAGTTTTCCATGTCTTTGGGCCTTCACTGTTGCCACAATGTCTAGCCCACCATTGATGATGAGCCGATTTTTGGAAGTGCATGAAGCCCTCGTCTCCAAAGGCTGCATCAAATTGCTGGATGAAGGCCAATACTTTATCGGTGACACCAAAGGTGCCATCATAGGTGAGAAAAGAGATATTGTTTCCTCCCTATTTGAACTGCTTGAGCTTTTGTGATCTTCACCATACAGGGTATGATTTGTGATGTCCTTTCCTCTTGTATTCTCTAGGATTCGTACATGACTTTATCACAAAGGGAGAGGGTAACGCATAGCCTATTGCCATGGAGAAGATAACCATCATGCAGTGTGAATGGTTCCTCTTTCTTCCCCAAAGCAAGGGCTGACATTACATCTTTAAAGTCAGGGTCAGTAGCATACTCATCTGTCATAGAAGATACATCATTGTGAGTTGCTATAGACACCACATTGTCTTTTGGTTGTCGTGAAAGTGCATCGACCACTTGATTGAGCTTACCAGCAATGTGAGCAATATGAAAATAAAATTGCGAAAGAAAATTTGCCCACCTCATTTATTTGTCGGAAAGCTTGGTTTGCGTCATAAAGGACTTGAGACTTTGGTGGTCCGTTTGTAAAATGAATGGAGTCCCCAATAAATAGTGCTTCCATGTGTCTAGGACATGTAGAACAGCTAAAATATCTTTTGCATAAATGTCCAAGACCTGTTCATCCATATTGAGCCTTCGGCCCTCATATGCTATGGCATGCCCTTCTTGAAGCAAGACTACTCCAAGGAAATCACCACAAGCATCACATTGGACCTCAAATGGCTTTGAGAGATTTAGAAGCATGAGGACTGGTTGAGAGGTAAGCTTCTCTTTGAGTTTGTCAAAATATTTTTTCTCCTTAGCAGTCCATGAATACTTAACGTTCTTCTTTGTTAAGTCATGTAATGGTCTTGCTATTTCAGAAATTTTTTTATGAAGCATCTATAGTATACACACATACCAATAAAGCTTCTTAGCTCATGTAGATTCCTTGGATTAGGCCATTCTTTTATTACCTCTAACTTTGATGGATCCATATGGATACCATCTTGAGAGATAATATGACCTAAGTATTGAATCTCTTGAAGGAAACATTCACTTTTCTTTTGGTTGAGAAAAATCTTGTTCTCCCTCAATGCTTGAAAAATTACTTGGAGATGTTTCTTGTGTTCCTCCAAGGACTTGGAGTAGATGATGATATCATCAAAGAACACTCCAGTGAACTTACAGTAGGGCCTAAATATTTTCTTTATCAAACGATTGAATGTGTCTAGTGTATTGGTCAAGCCAAAAGGCATGACTAGATATTCATAAAGACCAGACGTTGTACGAAACACGGTCTTTAGGATATCTTCATCCACTATCCTTATTTGATGATATCCACTTTTTAGGTCAATCCTAGTGAAGTAGGTAGGGGTGAAAGCATGTTAATCCGTCGTGCTTTTTGTGCTAGTTAGCAGTTTCAAGTTAGCACATCTTCGAAAAATTGGGTGTCCGGTAAATTTTTTACAAATAATATCAAAATTTGTCGGAGGTTGTACATTTGGATTCCTTGTTTCAAGTGATTTCTATTGATATATCATATTTCATAGATCTTGGAGATGTAGCTCAAGTTATTGTACTAGTTAGCATATGTCAAAATTGTGCTAGTTAGCATTGTCCGGGACATGAAAAAGCATGACAGGTTAACATGCTTTCACCCGTAGAGCCTTGTACCTTATCAAATAGATCTTCTACCCAAGGCAAAGGAAATCTATTTTTGATAGTGATATGGTTTAGGCCTCGATATTCCACACACATACGATATGGACCATCTTTCTTTTTCATTAGAAGGACTGGAGAACAAAAGGGAGAGGAGCTAAGCCTCACCATCCCTTTGTCTACCAATTCTTGTACTTGCCTCATAATCTCCTCTTGTTGAGCTTGGGAAACTCGATAAGGACGCTTGTTAGGCTGTGAGCTTCTTGGTAGGAGATCAATTCGATGGTCATCATCCCCTCGTTTTGGAGGTAAGTCCATAGGGATATCATCAATGAAAAAATCTTGGAATCCATTTAGAAAAGTAGACAAGTTTAACTCTTCTTGATTCCTACCATTTTCACTTGATAAACCATTAGCATCATAAGTGGATTCTTTGACAAAAATCATGTACACAGAAATCGATCTTTTCATTGACTTATCAAAAGCTGGTGAATTTACAAGTGGTATAGTATGACCAAACTCATTAGCATCTATATACATGTTCTTTCCCTTGTAGGTGAAGTAGATTCTCCTTTTAGGGAACTCATGTTGGCAGGCATGCCATCAAACCATGGCGCTCCTAGGATAGCATCCTCATGTTGGAGAGGAGAGATGAAAAATTCTTCTTTGTCGACATAGATTTGGACATGAATCTTCAACTTCCCAATCAAGGGAGTAATGGAGGCTTGTTGTCCCTTGAAAGCTATGTCATCCACCGTTACAATATCTCCCATCTCAAAAGCTTGAATGCCCAACTTGGTGGCCAACTCTGTTGATATGAAGTTGTGAGTAGAGTGTTGAGATGTCGAGCTCTACACCTTGAGCTGGCATCCACTACGGGTCTTGGCCGCTTACGGCATTTACTCACTGGCGCGTTAGGTAACCGACACGGAGGATCTCTGCCAGTGATTCTACAGTTGGACTACACTTATAGTGCCAGCCTAGTACGCTTCTAGCGAGTTCACACTTAGTGACCGCATGTACATATGTGCTACTTTTCAGCTTTAGCACTTAGTCATTTTGTACTCTCTTTTCTGTGTAGAAGAAGAAGAAGCTTTCCATCTCTGTGTGCTTTGTGCTTGTCTTGTGTAGCTCTCTTGCATCCTCATTCTTTACATGGTATCAGAGCCTGGTGTAGGCAAGAGAGGCTAAGAGAGCAAGAGCATCACAATCCCTTCGTTCGCAATCCACGACCAGATGCCAGCTATTTTGTCTTAGTGCTTCAAGATGTCTGACGGTTTCAGTCAGATTGTTACTGAGAAGCTTGAGAAAAATAACTACCCTGCATGGAAGTTCAGAATAACAAATTTCCTAAAAGGAAAAGGTTATTGGGACTATGTAGAAGGAGACAATGAAAAGGAACCAGAGATTCTCGAGGCAAATGCTACAGCAGAACAAAGGAAAGCTTTGAGGGACTGGCAACAAGGCCAGAGCAAAGTGATGTATTGGCTGTCTATGAGCATCACAGATGGCATGATGGGCTATCTACAGGATGCTGAAACCCCCGCAAAATTGCATGGAGAAACTTAGGCAGAGTGTTCGAGGTGAACACCAAGGCCAGGAAGCTTCAACTAAATTCGGAGCTAAATCAGGTTAAGAAGAACAACCTCTCAATCAATGATTATGCCTTGAAGATCAAGAGTATCATTGAGGCTCTTGGATCTATTAAAGTCTCAGTGGAAGACGATGACATTGTCCGTGCATGCTTGGATGGTCTAGGAGATGAGTATGTACATTTTAGGTCTTCCATGAATACAAAAGACGACATCCCCGTGTTCCAAGATTTGATTTCTATGCTTCTTCTTGAGGAGAAGAACCTTGACACATCTTCTTCTCATGGCAGAAATAATTCTGAACAGGCCTTCTATTCTAACTCCAACAGAGGTAGAGGTAGAGGTCGTGGTCGAGGCCCAAGGGGTTGCAGGGGCCAATTTGTGGAAGGTCAATCAAATCAAAACAATACAGGTGGCAGGGGAAACCAGTCTCAAGGCAGGGGGAGTCAAAGAGGTCGTGGTGCAGGATCAAGCAGGCAGCAACATACTCCAGATAGTAGAGAATGTTGGACTTGTGGTGAAAGAGGTCACATGTCACGTGACTGTCCAAAGGGAAAAGCAAGTAGAAAGAGAGAACAGGGCAACTATGCATCTACTAGCAGAGATGCAGATGACAGCAAAAACGAGCGCATGTTTGTTATGCAACATGTAATGAATACAATGACTGCAGAGAATTCCACCCAAGATGATGTTTGGTATGTGGATTCAGGTGCCTCTAATCACATGACGTCTCGTGGAGAGTGGTTTAGAGATATGCGCAAACCAGATGTGTCAGGCTATGTGCAGACAGGAGATGACACAGCTCACCCCATTGCTCATGTAGGGGACATACCTCTAAATATGAAGAGTGGGAAATCAAAGTACTTAGCAGATGTACTTCATGTCCCAAACATTACAAAGAATCTTGTTTCTGTTGGACAAATGGTTGAGCAGGGTTTGCAGGTTCGCTTCAATCCAAATGGCTGTTATGTAGAAGATTTCCAGAATGGCTGTAAGCTGATCACAGAGGGCAAATGTGTGGGCAGAATGTTTACGTTGAATGTAGACATGCCTGAGGTAAAAGCTGCATTATTTGCACAGGGCACAGGTGTTGTGGCTGATGTTGACATTTGGCACAAACGCATTGGCCATGTCAATGAGCAGAGATTGCGCAGCATGCAATCAAAACAGATTGTAAAAGGTTTGCCCAAATTCAAGGTGGATGGTATGCATAAAGTGTGTGCAGTATGCCAGTTTGGAAAACAGTCAAAGGGCTCATTTCCACATGAGCGCAATGTATGTAAAAAGCCACTTGAGGTGGTGCACACAGATGTTTGGGGTCCAACCGATACTGCAAGTATACATGGTTGCAGGTATTATGTCTCTTTCATTGATGACCATATAAGGAAAGTATGGGTCTACTTCATGCGTAACAAAAGTGAAGTGTTTGGTCACTTTCAAGACTTCAAAGTCATGATTGAGAAGGAGACAGATATGCAAATCAAGACATTGAGGTCAGATGGAGGGGGAGAGTACTTCTCCAATGATTTTTTAGATTTTCTGCGAATGCATGGTATACACAGGCAATTTACATGCAGATATACTCCACAGCAGAATGGGGTCGCAGAAAGGAAAAACAGGCACATTGCAGAGGTTGCACGTGCATTGATGAATGAGAAGAACATGCCTCATCATTTTTGGGCTGAAGCTGTAAATACAGCTGTGTACATTATGAACAGGACACCTACAACTGCGGTGCATGATGTAACACCTGAGGAAAATTTTACAGGTACAAAGCCTGATTTGGCACACTTGAAAGTGTTTGGCTGCATAGCTTACGTGCATGTACCAGATGAGTTGCGTAGGAAATTGGATCCTAAAGCAGAGAAATGTATTCTTGTGGGATATTCCCTTGAACAAAAGGGGTACAGGTGCTACAATCCTACTACACGAGAATTACGAGTGAGCAGAGATGTAGTCTTTGATGAGATGAGCAGCTGGTACAGTAATGCACATGGCACTATTGGGGCTGATGTAAAAGATGATGTGGTTGTACAAAATGTGAGGCCACAGTCACAGGTTTTGAGTGGACCACAAGAGTCCTCTTCTCGTGGCTCTGTTGAGAAACCATGGAATGGTAGACTACGTACGCAGGTTACTCCACCAACAGGTACAGGGAATGTATCACGAAAAGGAAAGGAAAAGGTTGATGAACCTCCCTTTATGGTTGATGCATCATCAGGTTTTTCACATGTAGACATGGATTCAGATGGTTCTGAACAAAGTCTTGATGAGGAATTTGGAATTCCGGCTGTCAGGACACCTGGTGTAAGGAAAGTACAAGAAGATGCTAGAGGGCAAAGGAGTGACCCAGGACCGCGCAGATCTAATAGAGTCAGAAATCCAGTTCAGAAATTGACTTATGATGGGTATCTAGCACATCACCAAGCCTACATGGCTAAGGTGATACAGGATGTGGAGCCCACATGTTTTGAGGATGCAGTTGGAAATGTGCATTGGGATGATGCAATGAATGAAGAGATGGCTGCATTGGAAGCAAATGACACATGGGAGTTGGTGCCATTGCCAAGTGGCAAGAAAGCTATTGGCTGTAAATGGGTGTATAAAACCAAGCATAAGGCTGATGGTAACATTGAGCGTCACAAGGCAAGGCTGGTCGCAAAGGGTTATGCACAGACGTATGGCATAGACTATGAGGAGACCTTTGCTCCAGTGGCAAAGATGACGACAGTGAGAGCTGTCATAGCAGTGGCTGCATCTAGAGGATGGATTATGCATCAAATGGATGTAAAGAATGCCTTCTTGAATGGTGAGTTGCAAGAGGAAGTGTATATGGATCAGCCACCTGGTTATGTCGATCCAGGTTACCCAGATTATGTATGCAGACTTCTCAAAGCTTTGTATGGTTTGAAGCAGGGCTATAGAGCATGGTATGATAGGATTGCCAAGTATCTTGTCAGTATTGGTTTTAGGAGAGCTCATGCTGATCATTCACTCTATGTACGTGAGAGTGATGTGGGGATTGTGGTCATTACCATATATGTAGATGACCTTATTATTGTTGGTGACAATGCTATGGAGATTGACCATGTGAAGGGTCTTCTCAAACAGGAGTTTGAAATGAAAGATTTGGGCGAGTTGCACTACTTTCTTGGCATTGAGGTGATCAGGACTCCAGAGGGTGTATGGCTATCACAGAGACAGTATGCTTTGGACATGTTGTCAAAGTATGGTATGGCTGATTGTAAGCCAATTTCTATTCCCTTGGATGTGAATGCAAAGCTGAGTGCAGAGAAGGGTGATGTTGTTGAGGATGTCAACATGTACAGGAAGATTGTGGGTAGTCTAATCTACTTGACTATCACGAGGCCAGACTTGAGCTACACAGTAGGCTTGGAGAGTCAGTTCATGCAACTTTCGAGGAAGCCACATTTGGATGGAGTACGACGCACACTTAGGTATGTGCAAGGTACTCTTGACTACGCATTGTTCTATGCAGCAGATGCACCATTAGCATTGTATGGGTATACAGATGCAGATTGGGTAGGTAGCATTGTTGATAGGAGATCTACGAGTGGCTTCATGTTCTCTTTTGGGAGTGCTGATGTTACTTGGAGCAGCAAAAAGCAGCCTACGGTTTCTTTATCGAGCACAGAGGCCGAGTACAGAGGTGCAGCAGTTGCGGCGTGCCAGGTAGCTTGGCTACGCACATTACTTGAGGACTTGGGAGTGCAGGTGGACCAGCAGATTTTCATCCATTGTGACAACCTCAGCAACATGCAGTTGGCTAGGAACCCAGTGTTCCATGCCAGGACCAAACACATAGAGGTCCATTACCACTACGTTCGAGAGCGAGTGTTGGCAGGCGACATCGACTTGGTCTACGTCAGCACAGAGGAGCAGATAGCGGATATCTTTACCAAGGCCCTCGGAGCTGAGAAGCTTCGATGTTTCCGGACTATGCTTGGACTCTGCGACATGCAGAGCTCGAGGGGGAGTGTTGAGATGTCGAGCTCTACACCTTGAGCTGGCATCCACTACGGGTCTTGGCCGCTTACGGCATTTACTCACTGGCGCGTTAGGTAACCGACACGGAGGATCTCTGCCAGTGATTCTACAGCTGGACTACACTTATAGTGCCAGCCTAGTACGCTTCTAGCGAGTTCACACTTAGTGACCGCATGTACATATGTGCTACTTTTCAGCTTTAGCACTTAGTCATTTTGTACTCTCTTTTCTATGTAGAAGAAGAAGAAGCTTTCCATCTCTGTGTGCTTTGTGCTTGTCTTGTGTAGCTCTCTTGCATCCTCATTCTTTACATAGAGCCAGTGTCAAAACAAGATGAATGCATCATGCTCCCTTACCTTTCCCCAAGCATAGGAGAGATATGATCCTTTGCAATGAGCATCCTCTTTTGGAGCTTCGATGGTGGAAGCCCTAGGATTTTCATTACGAGCATTTTTCTTGGGGCAAGAACGATAGCCATGTCCTTGCTCCCCACACTTAAAACACTTATGGTCCTTGCAAAAAGCTTCAAGCTCTTCATGAGAGAGATTGTTTTTACCTTTGTAAACTCGCTTCTCCTTGGACCTATTGTTGTTGTAGTTGTTGTTGTTGTAGGAAGTGCTTTGAGAAGAATTTTGGGCATTGGTTTTACCCTTTACATCATTTTTGTCTTTGTTTTCCATGGGCTTGACATTCCGTCTAGCCCCTTGTTGGAAATTGATGCAGGAAGCAACCATGGTTTGGTGGATTAGTTCAATGATAGAACCAGGCCATTGGGAGTTGACATACTCGGCCATTTCTTCAGGTAATCCCGCACAAAATTGTTGCTTTTTCTCGATAAAGTCTATCTTTTGAAAGACGGTAATTCATGTGAGAGAAGCTTCAAATTGCACCATTTGGTAAGTACTTTATCCTTTGCATCGCTTGCAAGGAAGTGCTTCATGATGGAAACTCGTAGAGTTTTCCATGTCTTTGGGCCTTCACTGTTGCCACAATGTCTAGCCCACCATTGATGATGAGCCGATTTTTGGAAGTGCATGAAGCTCTCGTCTCCAAAGGCTGCATCAAATTGTTGGATGAAGGCCAATACTTTATCGGTGACACCAAAGGTGCCATCATAGGTGAGAAAAGAGATATTGTTTCCTCCCTATTTGAACTGCTTGAGCTTTTGTGATCTTCACCATACAGGGTATGATTTGTGATGTCCTTTCCTCTTGTATTCTCTAGGAGAATAGCCATAGCTTTCGTCGAGAGAGGAGGAAGGTGAAGAAGAAGGAGAAGAGGGTGACCTCTTTTTGAACTTTTCTTCCTTTGTTTCCTCGCTTCCCTTTTGGAGTGATGAGGAGAAGGACTGTGTGTTGACCGTTTCCTCATGGGAGGAGTTGACGATCGTCTAGACCACCGTCTTTGTGGAGGCACATCTTTAGAGGATCTTGGGGATTTATTACTTTTTTATTCTTTGGATTCCTGCTCTCGTATGGGAGAGAGTCTTCTTTTGGGAGTCTTTTCAAGAGGCCTCCTAAGCTCTCTCTCTTCTTGGAGAGGAAGGTAAATCCCATAAGCACGAATTTGTTAAGTAACTTCGTCTTGCAAAGTAGGCTTACCCACATCTTGATGCAACCTAGTAACAAGATAAGTGATAAACATGGGGGCATCATCATTAGCACCTTCATGTGCAAAACCAAAGTTATCAATGTTCATTCTACTCTCTTGGTTATTGTCAACCATGCTAATTATACTTATGTGTTTACTTAGTGTATTCTTTGGCAAATCAAACCTTAGTTGTTTCTACTCCTCTTAGCGTTTGAAAATAAGCACTTAACACCTTTGAAGGTGTTTGAGGGGAATGAGGGTAGGGAAGAGGAGGAAGAATCATCCATAGGAGAAAGAAATAGTTCCTCACTTATCATCACTCTTATTGCTTAGCATAGCATAATATCATAGCAATGAAGATGAAGAAGATGGCAAGCTTAAGCATTGAAGCATGGCTCTTGGTTGGATTTGCATTCCATAGCCAAGAGTGTTGGTGTAGGCTCTCCACTTCTCAAAAAGCTTGGAGAAGGAGATGGAGGTCTTGCACTTTGCACTCCACACCATGAGAGAATGTGTGTGTGTGTGTGGGAGAGTATACCCCCCTCTCATGCTTGGTCCGTGCACCTCTCTCTCTCTCTCTCTCTCTCTCTCTCTCTCTCTCTCTCTCTCTCTCGTACTTTTTAATTATTTCATTTGGACATGTATCCTCTTTTTTCTCTTTGAGAGAAAGAAATTAATTATTTATTTTTATGTATCTAAATTCTCATTGGACCCCTTTTAAACCTATCCAATAGCATTCAAGCACATCATGAGGGCCACATGTGGAGGATCACTTGAACATGTGTTTTTTATGCTTATTAAGTCATTTGGTTTGAATTGAATACTTCGAGCACTTAGTCAATCAAGCATGGAAACGTTGATGCCTCTTGAGATTTTATCTTTGAATTGAACACGTCAAGAACCTTAATCATTTAAGTATGTGAGAAGCACCTCAAGCTTTTGGGCAGCAAGGTTCCTACTAACACTTAGCAAGCCGACAAGCACCTCATGCTTCGGTAGGATTCCCACCTCAAGGTCGGCCCTATCTTGCCTAACATCAAAGGAATTTTTTAACGCTAACTTTTGCAAGTCTTTAATGAAGATAACCCTAAGGTCTTTAGGCTCCATTAGGTAGCATTGCTCTTTAACAGACCATATCGCATTTGAACCCCTTTAACCTTTGCCTCGTTTTGAGACAGATCCATAAGCCCATGTCTATATTCTAACCCTTGTTCCTGTTTATTCTCCCACATTAAATGATCAGTTTAATATGAGAAAATCATTTGTGTTGGTTAGATATGAGATTTTATGACAGTTCATTCAAAAATATGTAGAATAGCACGTGAGTTCAATTGAAGGGGTTAATCTCTCTTATGAATTTATAGAAATTATACATACAAAAGGATGTTTTAAAGTGAAGTGAAAATTTTAATATACAAGGGGTCTTTTCTTTTTAGGAAAGAGGTACATAAGGGATTTCTATATACCTCAAAAAATGTGTAATAAGGGGTTTTGTAAATAAATCTTCAATGCACATGCTATACAAGGTCTATATACAGTGAACCCCCCCCCCCCCCCCCGACCCTGATCTGAGACTATCTTGATGGGGCATGAGCCCCTAAAGGCTGAGGCTATGGTTTGTGAGTTATCCTAGTAGCTAAACACTATGGCTATTCTAGAATCTTCTTTGCTAGGTTCCCTATAATCTTTGCTGCGAGCTCTTGTTGTTATCTCATCAAGTGCTTTCCCTTTGACTTTTGCCTTCCATGTGTCTCGTTGTTGCTCCTATTTCTTGGTTTCAATAACCTGTTTCTCCTCAAGTTCTTGTGGAATTTCCTCAACAATGACACCCTTGCTATTGCTCCCATTTCTTGGTTTCAACGACCTATTTCTCCTCAAGTTTTTCTAGAATTTCCTCAATGACGACACCCTTGCTTCTAGTCACTACTCTTATTGGTATCAGTTTGGGTGTTTTCTGTTTCAACCCTTCTGGTTTAACAACATCCGGGCATTGGGCAGAAAAAGGACCATATTTGTCGTAAGTATAGCAATTTAGACTCCTTTTGACAAATTTATCTCTTCCTCTACCCGTCCCATACCCCCTTGCCTTGCCTAACTCTACCCCCTCCAGTAGTCGTGCTAGTCTTGTTCTCTTTAGAGCCACTTGTCACCTCATTCTTTACTGGTTCTGGATTCTTCAGTGAGATCAAGGATAAGTCCTTGCCTTTCTTGCAATGATGAATCCTTATCGTACAATTGTTCCACACATACCCAAAAGCTTTACAATACATGCATTGGGAACATTCATCTGGCCGGTGATCTCTAGATCTACAATGTGAACACCAGGTTTCTAATTTTCTCACTGAAGGTTTGGTTTTTTCCTTATCATCAATTTTTTTGGGACATATCCTCTGGCTTCTTATTCCAAGACCCCTTCTTTTTACTCTTAGGTTTATCATCAAGTCACTATCCGATGAACTAGAACTAGAGGTAATCTCAGACTCTTCAGTGGTTGTCTTAGAGTCACTAGAATTCCTTCTACTCTTGTGTCCCTTTTCTTGTTTTGTCTTATGTTCCAATTTTAGAGCTTGTTTGACTAGATCATTGAAAATATTTGTTGGGGTTTGTTCCGTGAGATGTTTACTTATGAACCCGCTAAGAAACCAAGCCCTCTTTTTCTTTTTCAAGGAGGTTTGTCACCTAGTTGGTGATATCTTTAATCTTCTCCACGTAGAGTCAAACTGACAATTTCCCTTGTTTGATTTTTGTTGAGTTTGCATAAAATATCTTTCTTCATCTCCTCTATTATCTGAGTATTCAATCATGAATGCTTTGATCAACTTATTCAGGTTGAAAGCTACCAGGTAGTATAATGGTAGTACCATTTTTAGCTACATCCTTCAATGTGTGAGAAAAATAGTTTTCGAGTCATCGTCATCAATTTTTTTGAGCTCCACATATTGCTCAAAAGCTTGAATGTGAACATCTAGGTTGTCTTTATTTCCTCCCTTGAATACTAGAAAGGTGATCATTAAATCAATGGATCTTCCAAGGTGTTTTCTCTTGTCTTTTGAATTTGAGCGGTGCTCCCTAGACTTCTACTTGTTGTAGTGATTAGTGTTTGCTTCCCACTGGTTTGTATCATCCATTTCAATTACTATCTGGGTCTGTTTTCCACTCAATATTTTGATACACTAACCTATGTCTACCTCTACTACCTTCATTCTCGTCAGTGTGCTTTCTGATTTTTCTCTTAGCATTCTTCTGACATTCAGTGATCAATAGTGCATCTACGCCCTCTCTGATCACTGACACCTAGAACCCCTCGAGTGTTGGAGGTCCTCCTGCTTCCTAGCCTCCTGCTCTAAAAAGAGTCTTGATTTTGAAGAGTGCAGTGTTCATCTCTTCATGACTCTGAAATTGAGAACTCAAAATAGCCTCTTCATCAGAATCAAAATTTTAAGAGGAAAATGAGATTTCATTTAGGGGGTTAGTGTTAAAACCTTCATTATCTAAAGACTTTGGTTGTTTTGAATGAGCAGTATCATTGTTTTCTAATGTAAGTTTCCTTCATTGGTCCTTAGCAAGATAATCTAGTAGATCTTTTGTATGATCAAACACATTGTCAAGAAGAGAAATGAAATTGTTGTTTCATCTATTGCCAAAGATTCCTATTTTGTGCTTTGGTCCTTAGAGTGTTCCTTCTGTTGGCAGAACTCAAAATGGAACCATAGTGAAAACAAGAATTCAAAAGGGTTTAATAGATAAGTTTTTGAGAATGAAGCATGCTACCGTAGGCATCTTTCAACGCAACATGCTTCGTTAAATTAGCATCCATATTAACTTCAGAGGGTCCAATTTGGATTGATGCTATTGCTTTTTTTTTTATCAAGGACTTTGTCAACTCGCCAACCTACAACCTTAAGCCACACAAAAAACTATTTAGTCAAAGAAATCCACCCACACATGGATTTTGGATGGTTTTGATTCTTTGGGATCAAATTTGGGATATGGTGAGGCCAAGTAGCATCTGCTCACAAGCTTTTAGATGTTGTTGCGGGAGCAAATCACACCACCTATAAAGTGCATGCAACACAACCAAGATCAACATAATGTCAATTGAGGACACATATGACATGATAGGCACATAAAGGCAGTCTCTATAGCTTGTCAGATTGAGACCATCCCACACATACAACACTCTAGAAGTCCAACTAAACCACAATCAAGGATCTCGTTGCTCTCAACTACACCACCCAACCCACATACACACAAGCGGAAGGAGACTCACCAACCAACCAAAATTGTATGAAACTTAAGGAACACCATTACCTCACTAGGATACACCTGTCCCAAAACCTCTACACTCAAAATCCTCACTCTAAACCCATCTACAACAAACGTGTATGAAGACAGAGTGGAATTTTGGAAGTATCCAAAACTGAAATTTATGAGTCCTATGCATAGCTTATGTTGCACAATTCTAACGACTATTTACAGGCAAAAAATACACATCATTTGATACACTTATGACCACAAATAGATCATAGATGCGTTAGTACACGTGCTCCGTTTTGCATGAAATGCTTGGTGTTGTTTTGTAGTCCTCTCTAAGCCTATCACAATGGTGCATTCAAATCTCCAATGCGATGAGTGAGTAGGGAGCTGCATCAGGATGAAGCTCATGCTCTCTCTCTTTCTCTCTTGCACACAGTTGGTGCCAGCTCAAAAATTTGGTTAAGATAAAGTTCCTTTTACAAAATGACCTAGGCACCTTATATACTAAGGCTACCATAGGTTAAACCAAGAATAGATTTCAATAGGTCAAATTCCTTTGTATTTACAATCTAGAAGTGTTATTGCACCCCGGCTTCAACAACTAGAATATCAACTCATTACCAATGATATTTTTAACCATAATCTGCATCATTTCATAACTCTCAAAAAATAAGACTTTGGTACGAAAATTGAGTTATGCCGGGCTGTTGACTCATGGGTCCCCCTCCAAATTCATGTCGTTCCTTACATGACCTGATTGTCAATGTCGGTGCGGTCTTTTTTGTCTTTTTACTTTTTTGTGCTCCACTGCTTGTACTTTTGTCAAACCACAACAAGAACTATGAACCACGAAAATCATAGTTAATGATGAACTTTATGTCTTTCACATCCAAGCCCTGACCTGCAACATTTGTTGCTATCATTATAGGTCTATTGCCATATATAAATTCAAAAAGAACCCAATCTCATTCAACTTGACTCTTATCACCATGGATAGACAAATCTACAAATCCATCCATTCAAAGTTGTCTAGTAACTTGATCACAATCTCTTTTTGTTTCCATAAATACGATCACTTTACTTCCATCCATCACACGCTCTAATAAATTTGCCAATTTTGAGTATTTCACATTCTCAAGAACAACTTTTACAATCTTAGAATTAAATGATCGAATTTCAGATCTTGTGAACCAATGACAACTTTGTAAGGATTCTACAGAAATTGTCCGTCTAAACCTGATTTAAGGTTCAAAACCCATGTCCATCATTCAATTTGCCTCATCAAGGACAAGATATGTAGCCCTACAAAAGTTGTTTAGTCTACCATTGAGCATATCAATGTTCCTGCATCAAGGTGATCAAATTTTCATTTGCCACTGTTAGCTTTTGTGCACTGTGTAAATCATCATACTGCTTTTAGTTGATACATGACTTAATTAAAGCTTGACAAACCCCAATTAATTCCCCAAGTTAGTAACTTGCTTCAAAAAGGCCTTATCCAACATCATTCGTGATAGATGACCATCTATGAGCTATCATTGTCCATTTGTCCCCAAAACTTATATACGTGATGTACATGGTATGTAGATAGCTATCATGGTTTCAGATTTGAAAAATTGCCTCTCTGGCTAGGGGTTAGACTTCTATCTTTTTTCCAAATTCTCTTCACCCTTAGCTTGTATTCTCTATTCATAGCCTATTGACAAAGTTTGGCTTGATTTAGACTTGTATTTTTCTTTCTAAGCTAACGTTTTTTATTTGAGTCTCGAAAACAATTGACGGGCATCTCTAGCACCTTTTGGCTGCCAAACACATGTAGAACCAATGATAATGACCAGAATTTATCTTGAGCCCTCGTTGCTTCTGTAGATATTTATCGTGATAGATGACTAAACTTTCGTTTCTAACCCCCCCCCCCCCCCCCCCCCCCCCCCCTTTTTTTGTCAGTATTGTTAGTCCCTTTTGTTTGTTAGGCTTCATTAACTCACATACAAGATAGAAGATTTATAGTGTAAAGATCTACATCCTGTAAAGATGTAGATGGAAAAAATGAACTCAACAAAACATGGAAAAAATATGATGACATGATTAGTCCACAATGGGGAGTAAGCCCAAAGCTTTGCGAAACGCTTTGAACTTCTCACCGAGACAATGCCTTTGTGAAAAGATATGCAAGCTTGTCCTGTGTTTGCACATAAGCCAAGCTGATCTCTCCTGTTGAGAGCCTCTCCCTGACATAGTGCTAATGAACCTCAATGTGCTTTGTGCGAGCATGAAAAACTGGGTTCCTTGCAACTGCCAATGTGCTCTGACTATCAGTATAGATAGTGTTGGCAATGTCATGTCCAACACATAAATCAGTCATAGGCGTCTAAGCCATAGACACTCAACCATAGTTGTGAAGACTTCCCTGTACTCAAGTCTCATGACTGGGAGTGGCCACAATAGGTTGCTTCTTGCTTAACCATGATATGCATGCTGCCAAGCATGAAACAAAAACTACTTGTGGACACTCACGTGTCAAAACAACCAACCCAATTTGAGTCCAAAAAAGCATGTAAGTCTGGTGGCCTTGGGATAAAACAAACCAACATGTAAACTGCCACTCAAGTAGCTAAAACTCTTCTTGACAGCCTACCAATGCATAGAACCTGGGCTATGCATAAATTTGATGACATGTGAGGCTGCAAATTGAATATCTGGCCTTGTATTGCATACAAAAATGAGGTCCCAACAATAATTCGGTAAAGAGTGACATCGAGCATCATGAAGACTCAATTTTAAACCTGTTTCCATGGAAGTGGCAATAGGTTTGCAATCCTCAAGTACAAACTTACATAGCAATGTCTGTATATAACTTTTTTAGCACAAGGCAATACCACCATCACACTACTTAAATTGTATACCCAAGTAATTATGCAACATCCCCAAATCTTTCATCTTGAAAGTAGCATTTAGATCAGCCTTAAATTTAGCAATATGTCTCTCATTTGGTCCAATCAGCTTTCTCGTACCGAGCATGAAGATATTGCTTCAACCCATACAAAGCTTTGTTACATCTGCACACTTTATCCTCTTGTCCTTTCTTGACAAAACCACGAGGCTGTGCTACATAAACTTCCTCAAATATGTCACCATTCAAGAAAGAAAGCAATAACAATGTTTGACTGATGTACATCCCAACCAAAATCAGCTGCCAATGCACATAGAAAATGCACGGTAGTCATACAAAAAGTAGGGGCAAAAGTCTCTTCATAATCTATGCCTTTTTGTTGTGCATAACCTTTTGCAACAAGTCGAACCTTTTAGCGATCAATCTCACCATGTGTTTCAACTTGTAAACCCACTTCATACCAATGGCCCTTTTGCTAGGATGCAAATCACATAAAGTCCATGTGTCATTTTCTATAAGTGCATCATATTCTGATTGCATGGTAGTCATCCAATTCTTTGAATTTTGTGCTTCATCAAAAGACAAAGGTTAATCAACATCATGTAAGCTAGACACAACCAAAGCATAGCAATCTCATGCATAAGATGCATGGCAAGAACCTGAACGAGTACGACTAGACAAAGGTGTATCCAATTTGTTGTCACACAAAGTATGCACCAGCCATTTAGGCATACCTCTAGCCTGGTCATTCTCAACCCTTTCCTCATGAAGTAAATCATGTACATCTGCATCAGTAATAGGCTGATCCGTAACATTTTCAGAAACCCCCATATGCTGTGCATTTTTATCATTGGAATTTACATTCAAACTTCCACCATTGAAAAGAGGCAACAATACAATCTTTGTGTTCCTTGTGACCTAGGTGATGCAATGAAGATGAAAATGTTCATGCATCACGAGACGAGCATAACATAAACTTTGTCAAAGCATTAACCATCCTTGGCCTCATTCCCAAGGCCTCAAACACCTTCAAAGGTGGAGAGAGCTCGTGGGTAATAAGGGTAGGAAAGAGGAAGAGGAAGTAGCATACGAGAAATAAGTACCTTCCTCACCATAGATTACTCTTGTATCTTAGCTTAGCATAGTAATATAGATGGTAGAGAAGATGAGCATGGCATTGAATCTTGGCTCTTGGTTGGATTATAATTCCATAGCCAAGAGTTGTTGGTGTAGGATCTCAACTTCTCGGGCTTGGAGAAGGAGATGGAGTTCTTTGCTTCACACCATTAAAGTGTGTCTGTGTGTGAGAACGAGAATAAGGATGACCAAATCAGTCCCCCCTCTCATGTGTGATCCACCCCTCAACACCATATTAGAGACTTTGAGACTTTAGAGCCAATTTGGAAATCACCATTGTCTTGAATATTTGGCCATATGGACAAATCTCAAACTATTTTTTAAGGTGAGAGCCTTCCAGAAGGTAGTGCTTGAAAAAATCTTCCAAGTCATGCTCTCAAAAATTTGGATAAGATTTGGCCATGTGGTAAAATCTTAAGCTTGTTTTGAAAATGGGAATTGGGAAACTCTCAACTTCACCAATACGGAGTTCCTCTCTCTCTCTCTCTCTCTCTCTCTCTCTCTCTCTCTCATTATTTAATTTTATCATTTGCACAAGTGTCCTCTAGGATTCAAGCACATGATGAGGGAAAAATGGAGAGGAGCTTGACATGTGTCTTTTATGCTTCTTAAGAGAACATGTTTGAATTGAACACTTCAAGCACCTTAGTCATGTAAGCATGACTATCTTTTATGCCTCTTAAGAGATCATGTTTGAATTGAACACTTCAAGCACCTTAGTCATTTAAGCATGAAAAGCACCTCAAGCTTAGGCAAGGTTCCCCAAACACCTTAAGCACCTTAGTCAGCAAAGCACGAAAAGAACCTCAAGTTTGGGTATGGTTCCCACCTCAAGGTCGGCTCTAGATTGCTTAAGGTCCTAGGTCTAAGGACTTTTCGCACTAACCTTTGGAGGTCTTTAATGAAGCTAATCCTAAGGTCTTCTAAGCTCCAATATATGCACATGTCTATATTCTACCTCTTGTTCCCATTCATCTCCCCATATGAAATGATCACTTCAATATAAGAAAGTATTTTTTTAATAGGTAGATGTTAGATTTTATGACATGTTAAATGGACTTTGGGATTGTCCACTTGCCATTTGTGCTTTTACAACTTGCATGTTGCTTGTCAAATCTATCAATAGTCACAAGGGCAATCCATATACAAGTTAACAACCACAAATAAAAAGTGGGAAAGCTATTTCCAAAGTTTGTTTACATTTTTTGGATTAAAAACACAAACAAACTTCAAAAACAGTTTGTCTAGTTGCATTTGTGCTTTCTGGCTTGCATATGGCTTGTCAAAACCATCAATAGGTACGAGGGAAAGCTTTATATGATCTTGAAATCACAAATAATAAGTGTGAAATCCATACTTTAGAAACAACTTGCCCAATTACTACTTGTGCTTTGCGGGTCGTATACGGATTTTCAAAACCATAAATAGGCTCAAGGTTAAGCCATATGTGAGATTTTGACCACAAATGGTAAGTGAAAAATCCAATTTTGAAGTTTGGTTGCATTTTTTGGGTTAATGTTATTTGTTTTCAAACAAGTTATCGTTATTGTTTATGGTCAGATATGGTTTTTACAAAAATTTGTGGCATAATTTACTATCGTATCTGTTTGAAAACAAGTTATGGCTATTGTTTATGGTCAGATATGGTTAGTACAGAAAGTTGTAATATACTTTTCTATCGTATTTGTTTGCAAACAAGTTATGATTTTTGCATGATTTTTTAAAAACATTATTGCCAAACTTTTGAGAATTTACTTATAATAGCATGATTGTATAGTTTTTACCTTCTGATTGCTTTGGAAGAGGTGTTGTGGGTGCTAATTAACACAATGCCATAAGTATGTATCTTGAGAGAAAAAGTTGAAGCTCGCTTGTTTTTGGGGTAGAGTGTGGGTTTTTTGTTGCAACTATTGGAAATGGTTTTCCATGGTTCATTGATAGTTCCTGAAAAAAGAAAGCTAGGCTTTGCCAAAAAAAATTGCAGGTTCTAGCAAAGGTTTAATAAACAACAAAATGTTTGATGCTTTTATTGATCCACATACCGGTGTTTATGGCAATGCTTATACCCAGACAAATACCAATAGTTATAATGGTATTATGAGGCCACCAAACATACCGTTGCTCATACCAATGACGAGCCAAATTTATAGACATCGATATGAGCGATTCTCTTGGGCCATCTCTTTAGAGTTGGGACAAGTGGCAGGAAGCTCTTGGGATGGTTTGTGCTGATATTACATATGTAAGGGTTGATGGCTGCCCGTAAAAGTGTTGAATGTATTGGGTTTCTAGGCTTCCTTGTAAAAATTTCACCTATATGGACTAAAAGTTGTTTCCTTGTGATGTCTTTTGTTGAGAGCAAGAATGTCTTGTAGTTCTTTTTGGATTTTTGGCCTGAAGAAGTCCATAGAGGAGTGGTGGAGAAAACGTGCAAACCTCTCACAATCAAAATTTCACCATCACATTAAAACTTCAGGCGACCTGGAGTTTTACCCCCCTTTCGAAGCCGTTTATGCCCTCAGAATTTCGTTCTGAGCACTACAGCAGAAGATAGATTTCAGCCGCAAAGAAATCCGTCTTATGTAGATTGGCAAGCAGGAGGTGGTCGACATCAATATCGACATCGACATACATCACTTATTCGTCTTCAGAGCATCATCTATAGACCAGGTACACATATATATCATCAGATATATATATTGCAGTCTGCATTGCTACTTCTTGTGCTTGCCAGGTTCCAAGGGAGGTGTGGCCATACGACGGCTTGACACCACTGGCATGTATTGCAGATTGATGTACTGTGATTGTGGGTCTGCTAGTTGTGAGTCACACTAGCAGACAGACCGCCACAGCGGTCATAGGACAGTGATTGGTCTATTATAGGATGTATGCTAGTTCTGGGCAGTTTGCTGAGCCATCTGAGAGGGTCGTGTGTGAGGTTTTTTGAAGCCAAGCACTGGGGGCTGGGTTACCCAGTGTGAGGTGGATTAGGTTGCTGGAGTTCCCCTCTACACGCATCCTCTTCGGCGACTTTTATCCCTTAGGATGTATGACTTTGTGTAGACACTGGATTGCATCTTATGCGTCAGGCCGTTGAGGCATTGTTCAGGGTTCAGTCTTGAGACAGATACAGGTTCTGTCATCGCCCAGAGAGGAGACAGTGTATGCTTACAGGATTTGTCACTGGTCAGCTATTTATGATTGTTTTTTGAGCTATCTTTTGGTTCCCAGAGCTCAGTTTACAGGGGAGACTCTGTCAAAAATTTTCAAAATACTGACAGTTCCTGAGGAGAGGTGTTCAGCTTGTTGATTACAGCTTGTTTACTGTGTACAGAGGCCAGTTTACAGGGGAAACTCTGCCGGATTTTTCTCAGGAGTAAACAGTTTGGCAGATATGGCATCTTCTCAAAGTGAGACTCTTTACAACATAAAGAAGCTGGATGGCACAAACTTTCCATTCTGGAAGAAGCAGATTTGGCAGGTTTTGGTGCAGAAAAAACAAGTGAAGCCACTGAAGCTCAAAGGGGAGAGACCAGAATTTATGGCTGAAGATGAGTGGGAAGAGCTTGACGAGTTAGCTTGTTCCACAATCATGCTGACACTGGCAGAAAATGTTTACTTCAACGTAGCAGAAGAGACTACAGCGTATGGCGTATGGCAAAAGCTATGTGATATGTACGAGAAACAAAGTGCTGCTTCTCAGATTTACTGGCTCAAGAAATTGGTGGATTTGAAGATGAAGGAAGGGACAGCCATGTCAAATCATCTGAATGAATTTCACTCAATTTTCAGCCAGTTAACAGCACAGGAGATAGTCTTTCTAGATTCAGTGAAGGCTATGTTTCTCTTAATCACTTTGCCAGATAGTTGGGATACTTTTCGTACAGCGTTAAGTAATTCTGTCGCGCCAGAAGGTCTTACAAGTGCCAATGTAGAAGGCAGCTTGCTCACAGAGGAAGTGAACAGGAAGAACATTGACAAAGGCAAAGGCAATAGTGCTTTGGTCGTTCGAGGGAGACAACAGTTTAAAGAGAAGAAGGGTAAGAAGGCACAAAACCGAAGTAAGTCTCGTGATTCGAAGTCAAAGGATGACATAGAATGCTACCATTGTGGCAAGAAGGGTCACATGAAGCGAGACTGTACGAAGTGGAAACAAGAAAAAGGAAAAACAAAGAGTTCTGAGCAAGATGAAAAGAAGAGTTCAGTGAAGATTGAAGAGGTGAATGTCACAGGATCTGGTTCAGACAGTGATTCTGGTATAGCAGCTGGTGACATCTTCCTTACAAGCAATCTTGATTCTGTTTTCTTGACTGCAGAGGATGGACATGCTATGAGTGATTGGATTATCGACTCAGGGGCATCTTTACATGTTTCTCCGCACAAAGAGTGGTTTACATCATATGTGGCTACTAAAGATTATGTCAGACTTGGCAATGAGCAGGTTTGTGACATACTTGGAGTGGGAGATGTGCAGTTGAAGTTTCAGAATGGCTCGTCTTTATGGCTCAAGAATGTCAGACATGTTCCAGCAATACGAAAGAGCTTGATTAGTACAGGGAAGTTGGATGATGCGGGTTATGTGACAGTTTTTGGGAACAGCGCTTGGAAGATCTCCAAAGGTTCGATGACTGTAGCACATGGCAGCAAGTCAGGAACTCTGTACACTTTACATGTTTCAGAGGTTAAAAACCATGTAATTAATGTGATTGAGCAGCCAGTGTGTCACTGTGGCATCGTAGGTTGGGACATATGTCAAAAAGAGGAATGGAAATACTTTCTCATTATGGTTATTTGCCTGGTTTTTCATTTCAAGATTTCGAGTTTTGTGAGCATTGTGTTTATGGTAAGCAAACACAGGAACCGCACAGATCAAAGAGGAATCGTAGGGACGAACGGTTAGCTCTTGTACAAAGTGATCTATGCAGACCAATGCCTAGTTTGTCACTAGGGGGAGCAGCGTACTTTTGTACATTCATAGATGACTATTCTCGCAAAGTATGGGTTTACTTCTTGAAGCACAAGGATGAGGTGCTCAAGGTCTTTAAGACATTCTTGCAGCTGGTGGAGAATCAGAGTGGTTAGAAGCTGAAGTGCTTGAGAACTGACAATGGTGGAGAGTACGTTTCCAAAGCTTTTCAAGACTTTTGTGAAACAAAAGGGATTAAGCGGGAACTTACTGCACCATATAATCCTTCACAAAATGGGGTTGCAGAACGTATGAATAGGACCATACAAGAGAAGGTCAGAAGCATGTTGTCAAATGCTGAGTTGCCTGATGGATTTTGGGCGGAAGCAGTGGCTACAGCAGTCCATTTGATCAACAGGTCTCCTAGTAGGGTTCTGGATAAGAGTGCAGTGGCCGAGATGCTATGGACAGGCAAGGCACCTTCGTATAAGCATCTCAGAGTCTTTGGTTGTGAAGCTTATAGCCATATTCCTAAGGAGTTCAGAAATAAGTTAGAACCAAAGAGCAAGAAGTGTATATTTCTTGGCTACGGAGAATCGGGCAAGATGGGTTACCGGCTTTGGGATCCTGAGTCCAGAAAGCTTATTCGTAGCAATGATGTGCATTTCAATGAAGCCAAGTTTCACGCTAAGCCAAAGAAGACAGAGGAGATCAGAAGAGTTGTCTTCAGGGAAGATGGACCTAGTGCTAGCACATCAAGACAGCATGGTCAGGCTCAGGAACAGCCTATAGTGGCTAGAGAGGCAGAATCAGTTGTGGTGAGACGTTCTGAGCGTGTCTCCAAACCACCTGATCGTTATGTGCCATCTCTAAATTATGTCATGCTCACAGATTGCGGAGAACCATCTTGTTACAAGGAAGCATTACAAGTGGTTGACTCGAAAAAATGGCAGTTGGCCATGCAGTCAGAGATGACAGCTCTGCATAAAAACCAGACATGGAAGTTGGTTAAATTACCACAGGGCAAAAAGGCTCTACCTTGTAAATGGGTTTACAGGTATAAGATCACCGCTCATGATAGTCAGCCAAAGTACAAAGCAAGGCTTGTTGCCAAGGGCTTTAAGCAAGAACAAGGCATTGACTTTGATGAAGTCTTCTCTCCAGTGGTCAAGATGACTACATTGAGATGCTTTCTTGCATTGGTTGCTATATTGGATTTGGTGTTGCACCAAATGGATGTCAAGACAGAGTTCTTGCATGGTGATTTAGATGTGGAAATTTACATGCAGCAGCCAGAAGGGTTTGTTGAGAAAGGCATGGAACATTTGGTATGCCAGTTGTTAAAGAGTCTTTATGGCTTAAAACAATCACCGAGGGCATGGTACCATAAGTTCCACCAGTTTATGCTTTCTCAAGGCTACAAACGTAGTGAGTTCGATCACTGTCTATATACAAAGAAGGCTAAGGATGGCAGTTGGCTGATCCTTATTTTGTATGTGGATGACATGGTGATTGCTGGCAAACACTTGGAAGAAATTTCAGCTTTGAAGTCAAAGATTTCAAAATCGTTTGACATGAAAGACATGGGTGAGGCAAGTCATATACTTGGTATGCGCATTGAGAGAGACAGATCAAAGAAGTTGATTTGGTTATCTCAAGCAGAGTATATTGACAAGGTTTTGCAACGTTTCAATATGGAGAAGGGAAAGGCATTGAGTGTTCCATTGCCACCATATGTGAAACTTAGCAAACAAGATTGTCCTGTGTCTGAGGAAGAAAAGGCTGAAATGGATAAGATTCCATATGCGTCTGCAGTGGGTAGTTTGATGTATGCAATGATTGCTACACGTCCGGATATTGCATTTGCAGTGGGAGTGGTTAGCAGATATATGTCAAATCCCGGCAAGAAACATTGGGAGGCAGTGAAAGGTATCATGAGATACTTAAAACATACAAAGAGTATGCGCATATGCTATGGTAGTCAGGATTTGAGTGTCAGAGGATACACTGACTCAGATTATGCTAGAGACTTGGATAAGAGGAGATCTACATCAGGCTATGTCTTTACATTGGCTGGAGGTGCCATATCATGGCGATCTCGATTACAAGATTGTGTTACGCAGTCTACTACAGAAGCTGAGTATGTTGCAGCAAATGAGGCATGCAAAGAAGCTATTTGGCTTGGTAGATTGGTTGCAGACTTAGGAATCAATGCAGATATGCCAGAGTTATATTGTGATAGTCAAAGTGCTATACAATTGGCAAAGAATCCAGTGTTCCATTCGAAGACTAAGCATATTGATGTGAAGTATCACTTCATTAGGGAAGTACTTGAAGACAAGCAGATACAACTGCTGAAGATCCACACCAAGGACAATCCTGCTGATCTACTCACAAAGGGACTTCCAGGAGAGGGCTTTGTGCATTGTCGTGAGTTATTGGGCATTGGATAGATGGCAGCCATGTAAATCTTTGTACATTTATGTTCATAGATTTACAGTTACTTAAAGTGCCACATTGGACTTTAAGTGGGAGGTTGTTGGGATTAAAGCCCAAGTGGCCTCTTATGCGGATATGGCCGGCCGCCCGCCTAACTCACTTGCCTCTAACTCTTTGTATATACTAACTTATACTTTGTGAATACTAAGGAATTGGGAGATAACCCTTCTAACAGTTCTCTGCGTATTGTACTGTGTAAGCTCACTGTGTGTGTGTGTGAGAGAGTCGACCCACGCTCCGCTCCGCGACTTCAATGAATGTATTGTCAATGAAGTGCACTCTTAGGCACAAGTTATTTCAAAAACACAAGTTATTTCAAAAACACAAGTTATTTCAATGAAGAATATCTTATAAATGAAGTGCACTCTTAAGCACAAGTTATTCCAAAATTTTAATTAAACTCTCTCTCTCTTTCTCTCTCTCTCTCTCTCTCTCTCTCTCTCTCTCTCTCTCTCTCTCTCTCTCATAATAATCAATATCTAACTCTCCTAAATGATTTTCTCATGTTAAATTGATCATTTAATATGCGGAAGTACCACGGGAGAAAAAGGTAATTTACCACTCACAGAAGAACCATGAGAAGTGGCTACATTATTATTACCATCTTTTCTTTGAGCAGCAATAAAGGCCGGTTCAACTGCACATTGTCTAGTCTTGGTTTTTTTTTAAAGTTACTCTTGCAACATCAATGTGCATAATGCATCAAACTTGACAACTTCAGGATTGGGTCATAAGTCTCGAAATACTAGCAAAAGTCTGGTAAGAATGTGGCAAGCATCAAGAACAGTCTGCACAAGGGAACTGTCTGAAATGACTTCACTTGCATAAATAAGTTTCTCATTGATATCCTTGACACCATCAAGGAAAGTGTCCATATCATTTTCCTCATGCATAATCTTCAACTTCAGCTCTTTACGCAGCAATGCAATTTTTGCCTCATTGCAACTTGTATAAAGACTAGCCATGATATCCCAAGCCTGTTTTGTAGATTTTGTTGAACAAATGTGGGGAGTAATAGTGCACTTCATAGACAATGTAATCAATGCATGAGCCTGTGCATCTTTTACATCCCAACGAGCTTGTTTTGTTGTAAACAAAACAACAACAATCCTTGCCGCAAGACCTTCAACATCATTAGGAAGAGAATCGGGTCTAGGAGGGACTCTTTATTTGACAGTTTAAGGGAGTTAAAGCTCTAGTATTAAGAAAGCAATCAAAGGATAACTTTTAAATTAAAATAAACAAAACGGCTAATTTATTTGAATTCAATTTTTTCCCAAAATGAAATTTAAAATCTAGCGGGCAAAACTATATCATGTAACATATCTTCGGAAAGAGCACGGCGTGTAGATTACAAATTTATAATTTCCGCTCAAATAGGAGGTCATATGTAGGAGTTATGAAAGACCAAAATCATAAAGTTTTCCCCTCCTTTTTGGGGGGAGAAAGGTGCATCGTTTGACTATTCTTGCACCTCTGTTACACACCCACCATTCTTGTACACCTGGCACGCACCTATTTGTCAATATGTTACTCATCTCCATAATTTCGTGACAAATAAAGAGGCCCTGCTAGACCTCTTCTTAATGCCTCAACATCGCCTGTATCCTCAGAACCAGGACATACATCATGCCCTGCACAATTTTCCAAACTCCCTTTGACACAAGAGCATGTTGCAACATCTAAGCGCACATAGGGTAATTGTCCCCATCCAATATGTCCTCAGTAGCAGGCATCTTGGAACACATTTGTGTTGTTTTCAGCCATGGTATATGTTGCACCTGATATGAAAAGTGCCTGAAAAGAGGAGAAGAAAAGCAATAAAAACACGTGATGTAAAGCACAAATAGTAGAAGATGGTAATGAACCTATTATGCAAAAAACGGGCACGAACAAAATTTCTTCACAAAATGATGAAATAGCCTGCGCAATACTGTCTGTAGTGGAAATGGAGACCGAAATGAGCTCAAAACATTTGGTGACTTGCGAACACTCTCAAGAGCTTCATGAAATTGAAGAAAGTGAGCAGACATGTGATGGGGCTGCTGGTGACTAACCCCGCGAGAACACAAACTGCTCTAATACCAGTTGTTGGAATTAGGGTTGCATATAAACACACATAGCTTGGAGAAGATGAAGGAATCTCAAGGCACACAACAGAGAGAGTATCATTTAATGTGCAGTGGAAAGATAAGTTAGCTCTAGAGTGATGGCTGTATATACAATGCACGGGGGAAAAAACCTCCTAGTGAGGGAAAAATGCCACGGCGGTCCTAAGTGCGTTCATACACTTCACTAGCACATGTATATGGTAAGAGGACTTCCATGGTTGTTACGAAGCTCGGGGGGGGGGGGGGTGGTCACCTAAGAATTTTGTGACTATCACATGAGTGCAATTGAAGGTGTTATTAAATTTCATCTTTTCTTACATTTTCACATACAAAAAGGGATCATAAAATAGAATTGGGGAAAAAGATTACAGATTGAATAGGAAAAGTGTGTATTTTATTTGTCAAAAATTCACAGATAAGGAGTTTTAAAAATAGTCCATGAACACACCCGATATACACAATTTATACATAGTGGCCTCCACAAGTTACGGAGGATGTGAGTGAGAGTGATGACATGAGTTGCTGGTAGGGGATGTCATAAGAATCATCATTGTCACTACTATCCTTAGCAAGCTTGAATTCTAACACATGGCAATACATGCACAATCTACCCTTCAAGAATGATAGTTGTAGCAGATTGGAAGGACACTTGATAGTCCTTTTTCAAGAATAGAACCTCAACTATCCTCGATGCAGAATAGAACACTTTATCTACTACACAATGCTTGAAACCCCCATCAATGAACCTAAAAATGTCATAGATGGGGGAGTTTTCTAGATGAAGAAAAGGACCACATCTTTCTCCTGAAAAATGGAAGGGGTTTAAGCTGACTTTATGGTCTCCTAGCACAACAGTCAATACACACCAGCGATCCCAAACACATGTAAACTGCTTCAGGTAATCATCAACACTTTGATTCTCCTTCTGCACATGATTTAGAATCTCGTTCCAATTAGTATTAGACTCGTCTCCTTCTCTGAAGCGATTCAAAATAACATGCTTAACTAGGTTGTAATCAAGCACAAATGGTGAATTTTGTGCTTGAGCATGTGCCTCAAAATCTTGCAACCACCCGCTTGTATCACCTTGCAAGGTGTAACCAAAAAGATGCAGCTTAACGACGGGATCCTGTATGCCCCGTAGTAAACATTCCACTTCAATATTTTCCACAAACGCATCAACATGCTCATGTAGAAGTCCATGAATTTTAGAAATGCTTTGCGCCATCTTTGTCCACCACAAAATTACTTACATGTGAATTTGATAGGGTAAGGGATGTTGATGGATCACTCCAGTACCTAATCCACCTCACACTGGGTAGCCCAGCCCCTAGTGCTTGGCTTCACAAAACCTCACGACCCTCAACAAAGGCTACAATCCAATTCAATTACCACCTCAATTGCTACCCACAATTTTCTCATACATAGGCGCCTATTCGAGAGGTCCCACAACCATATACATCATCAACTCAAGGAACTCCAATCCCAAAGTATGCATAGAGTTTTTGCCCTTCTCATTAGGGGGCACCAAAAACTAACAAGGAGGGCTAAAAGTGTTTCACCTCTATAGCATAGCCTACTTGCAACTTGGAATGGATACTCACACACAAAAATGGTAGAGGAAACTCACCCAAATAGTTACTTCTTCACTCAAATCAAGAGGAAACTTGTGGGATTACAAGCTCCCACCAAGATGCGTGTAGAGAGTCGGTGATGATGAGGCTTGGGATCACAACAAATGCCCACCAAGCCGATGTGAAGGTCCTCCTAAGGTAATCAAAAGTTCAGACAACAAAGACACATACTCATACCCTCTCACTCTCAAACCGATTCCCAAATCTCCCCCACTCTTCCTTACACACTCATCCCTAATGGCACACACATACACACACACACGCGCGCGCGCAAACTATGTAGAAAATGCCTCTATCTTCTTCACCAAAACACCATGATCATGGAAAAAAACTCAATTTTACAGAGCACCCAAGATGATCCCTAAACATCAAATTGATAAGAAAAAGGTGTAATTCACTCTTCAAAGGTGGGGAAGAAGAGAAATAGCGTGACAAATGGGTGCGGGATTACACACACACACACCACCATGAATCCTCTTGGCTCCCTCTCTTAGAGTAATGAATTCTTTTTTTTTTCACTTCAACAAGCATCATCCCTTTTTTTTCCATGGAATATGAGTTGTGTCAAAAATTGACCAATTTGGACCAAATTTGACCAATTTTTGACCATTTTTGAGCCATTTTGACCTCTTTTTGCCTATAAAAAGCCATTGTCAATGGGGATTGGGGCAAACGGTTATCAAAAATCCCCAAAATTGTCACATTGATTCCTCAAATAATTTCAAAGCACTCCATTTAAGAATCCATCACTTTCTATACATGATGCAGGTGATCTAAAATCTACAAGGATATAGCCAAGGTGCACATGCGACTACACAGATCACATTTTTGCACATGAGAGAGCATTCTCTATACTTCCACTTGTTTTATTGAGACTCAAAAGAATATTTACATCATGTACAAAAGATTATAGAAAACCTTGATGCCACAAACAAGGGTCCAATCCCTCCAAGGGATATGTACATAACGGTGACCTTGATTGAGCGCACTTGAGTATGTACATGGCATACACATATGCGACTTCTTTCAACAATTTGGCAAGCATCCATAAAATATTTAGGTATGTTCTTGGTTGCATAAAAAAAACTTGTCACCGGTTACACCATACAATGTTTCTAGTTTGTCTATCATGGTAGCTGAGAAATATTGGTAAAGTTATCAATCACCTCCCATGGCCGAACCATTGTATCATACAAATCTAATGGGAGCACATATATATTTTATTGCAAATCAAGGGGCTAGACAAACCATGATGACACCTATGCTTAAACAAAAAAAATGGAAAATTTTCATGATTGTGGATCGGATGATCATTTGCAAAATGATTGCCCAAAATGTGATAAAAATGCTATCGGGGCTTATTGCATGCAATGTGGAAAAAAATGGGGTCATTATCCAAAGGATTGTCCTAGAAACCCAGCTAACAAAGTAAAAGGTGTAGTAAACATAGTCAATGCCTTGCCTACTATCTCCTTTGTTAGTGAACCAATTGTTCTAGTCAAAGAGGTCATGAGGGCACAAGAAAAAGCAAAAACAAAGAAATAAATTGAAGAAAAAGGTCCAAAAACAAAATAAGTCAACTTTGAGAAAGTTCAAAGAATCCAAACCAAAATTAAGAAGGTGAGTACTTGTGCAGATAAGTCTATGAGCCAATCAATGCATGCTTGGAAGCATTCCAAGCAACATTGAAAGTAGGTTAAACCATGGAAACCAAATGGAAAAATTATCCGACTCTTGATATGGAGATAGCCAAACTAAAACTCTATCAACCTTGTGTGAATCACTCAAGCAATGCTTTAAACATAGAAACCAAAAGCTAAAACAATTGAAAATCTTACAAAAATTGAGATGAAATAAGGTCTAATAGAAGAAAAACATGCTAAAGAATCTAACGGATCTTTATTTGAAAATGAGAAACCTGAAATCATAGTGCTTGATAGTGAAGAAGGGTTACAGGGAATTCTCCTAATGGAGAAAGATTGGCATAAACACCTGTAGAAAATGGAACAAGAGGTTAATGATGGAAGACTAAACCTTGATAGTGAAGAAGGGTTACAGGGAATTCTCCTAATGGAGAAAGATTGGCATAAAGACCTGTAGAAAATGGAACAAGAGGTTAATGATGGAAAAATTATCTGACTCTTGATATGGAGATAGCCAAACTAAAACTCTATCAACCTTGTGTGAATCACTCAAGCAATGCTTTAAACATAGAAACCAAAAGCTAAAACAATTGAAAATCTTGCAAAAATTGAGATGAAATAAGGTCTAATAGAAGAAAAACATGCTAAAGAATCGAACGGATCTTTATTTGAAAATGAGAAACCTGAAATCATAGTGCTTGATAGTGAAGAAGGGTTACAGGGAATTCTCCTAATGGAGAAAGATTGGCATAAACACCTGTAGAAAATGGAACAAGAGGTTAATGATGGAAGACTAAACCTTGATAGTGAAGAAGGGTTACAGGGAATTCTCCTAATGGAGAAAGATTGGCATAAACACCTGTAGAAAATGGAACAAGAGGTTAATGATGGAAAAATTATATGACTCTTGATATGGAGATAGCCAAACTAAAACTCTATCAACCTTGTGTGAATCACTCAAGCAATGCTTTAAACATAGAAACCCAAAGCTAAAACAATTGAAAATCTTACAAAAATTGAGATGAAATAAGGTCTAATAGAAGAAAAACATGCTAAAGAATCGAACGGATCTTTATTTGAAAATGAGAAACCTGAAATCATAGTGCTTGATAGTGAAGAAGGGTTACAGGGAATTCTCCTAATGGAGAAAGATTGGCATAAACACTTGTAGAAAATGGAACAAGAGGTTAATGATGGAAGACTAAACCTAAAATCAGCTCCAATTGTTGAAGCATGGCTAGATCATCCTCCCATGGAATTGGAAAAACAATCTTTGTATGGGGATTGGAGTTCAGAACGGTTAAGCATATCCAAATCCCAAACATTGAAAATTCTACCCTCATATCTAGGTGAAAATGAAGAAAAATCATTGGTATGTAAGACCACCAAATTGATCCGAGCAAATAAAACTTTAGAAGTGAAAAATGTTCAAACCATAAGGTCTACACCTATCCAATGTACCATCACTTTAGGTGAATTCTTGAAGATCGAACCCCATCCATGGGGAGATTTGCAAAAAAAAATTGAAAAAAATAGGAATCATGGAAAAAACCAAAGAGTTGAAACAAGGAAAATCTTAAGATAAACTTATTATATTGTTCCTATGAACAAGGTAGGAGATTAATGTGAAGGAAGTGAAGAAAATTCCACACTTCTTGTGGAATATAACAATGTCAAAACTATGGAAATACAAGAAAATGCGGTTGGCATTTCCATAGCCACCAAAGCCATGTGAGAATCTTGGGATAGGCTTGCATAAGATAGTGAGAATGAAATTGCAATTGGTAGATTGTCACATTGAACGACCCATGGGATTATTGAAAAATGTGATAGTCAGCTCTTGTGGGATTGAGTACCAACATACCTTTGCCATTGTAGATTTTGGAAAGAATAAAAATATGAAATCATTTTGGGATAGTCATTTTTGAGAAACAAATTAACCTTTTTTGTAAGTTCAAAGATGCCTCTGTTGTGTATTTTATTAGTATAGACTATATTTGTGGCTTGACTTCTGTGTCCCCACACTAAGGAGTTGGCTAGGGCTCTTACTGGGTTAACTTGTTGCTCACTAAATGGCCATTTATGAGAAATAAGTTAACATGTTTGTAAGTTCAAAGATGCATCTATAGTGTATTTTATTAGTATAGACTATAGTTGTGGCGTCACTTGCGTGTCCCCACACTAAGGAGTAGGTTAGGGCTCTTACTGGGTTAACTTGTTGCTCACTAAAACTAGTGGATTATGGGCTGAAGTTACCCATTTTATAATTAACCACTCACTATTTTCTAGCAACAATGATATTGGATTCTCTATACTAACTAGCAAGTGAAATTGCCCTTTTTCTTGATTTTAATATGCATGGGTAACTGCATTCCAAGTATTGCCCCCCCCCCCCCCCCCCCCCCCCCCCCCCCCCCCCCCCCTTTTTGACCACATAAAAATCACCCCTTTAAAAAGGCTATGTTGGAAGGTGAAATCCGCATGGGTAACTACATTGCAAGCATGTCCCCCCTTTCGACCACTCATGGTTGCTGGACAAGGCTTTGAAGCTAGGGGCCAAGCTAGGGGCCAGCTAGGAAGTTGTGCATGTGCATCTCTACCGTTTCTTGTGGGCATTTTTGACCCTTTTTCATGTATGGCTCAACATCACACCTCAAAGAGATCATCTAGAGTCAAACCTCATTTAGTTGATGAAAAATATTTCTAAGATTTGGACCTACAAAAATGCAAAGGAAAACATTTCCTTAGCTTGCAGTTTTTTTAATGCAATCAAATATGCTAAAGAAGGGGACACCTCTTGTATTGCTGAATTTATTTTGCAAAAAATGTCTCATGCCCAAGAACTAGAGAGTGTAGGACCTAACATGTTACCTTCTTACCTCTGGGTAGATTCTGAGACTCTACAAAGGAACCCGAAGGTTCTTGAAAGAGGTGCTTATGGAAAAGTTTATGAAGTTGTATGGTTAGAAGGTCATTTTGCAATCAAAGACTTCTTTTATGTGAAAAACATTATAGTTTTTGGAAGGGAGGCAGTTATACAGACTAGGCTAAAGCATCCTAATATAACCCCTTGTCTGTTGCACAAAGAAACCATCTAAACAAAAATTTACTATTGTAATGGAGTTCATGCAACAAGACCTTTGGGTTTTGATGCTTGGAAGGATAGGGGCTAGAATGATTCCACCCTTCTCCCAGTGATGGAAAAAAAGAGCAGGGAGAGAAAAGAAAGATGTATAAGATATAGATAGAGGGTCTGGAGAGAGAGTTAGAGATGGAGACAGAGAATATAAAAAAAGAGGGAGGGAGAAGAGAAAAAAAGAGGGAGAGAGAGAGAGAGAGAGAGAGAGAGAGAGAGAGGGATAGAAAAAGAAAGAGGGGAAAAGAGGGGTGGAGGTAGAGAGAGAGTTCAAGAGCAATTGAGAGAGAGAGTTCAAGAGTTCAAGAGGGGTGGAGGTAGAGAGAGAGTTCAAGAGAAATTCAGAGAGAGAGAGAGAAAGAGAGAGGGTCTCAAGAGAGAGAGATAAGGAAAGAGGAGAGAGGGATAGAGATAGAGAGAAGAAAAGATAGAGAGGGATAGAGATACGTAGAGAGAGAGAGAGAAAGAGATGTGGAGGGATATAGAAAGGGGACAGAGATAGTTGGGCAAATAGAGATTGTCGTTAAATATAGGCTTGGGTGTTAGCTAAAATATATCTGGATAGCCTATAAGCTCTAACAGATTCTCCTAGCGATGGCTTCAGTCTCTTCATGCAAGGTTTGTTTGCTCTTGAATACTAATAGCAACAGTGAGCCTTTGTTACTTGATTGCCCTACAAGATTTTCCATGGTCAATCCTAGAGATTATGGGGGTTTTAGTAACAGCGGGATGTTTGTCATCATTTTTTCTCTAGATGGTGACTTTTAGACTCAAGTAAAACATGGTGTGACATTAGGTGATCAATTTCAATTTGTATCAGATTCAACCTTGTCCACAAAGTTTATGTTCATCACAAATATGGGTGTGGGATGTCCTCAAGAACAAATGTTTCAATTGTGGAGTTATCTACAATTTGTATCGAATTCAACCTTGTCCACAAAGTTTATGTTGGTCACAAATATGGGTGTGGGATGTCCTCAAGAACAAATGTTTCAATTGTGGAGTTATCTAGCAACTCCAATGATGAAAAAGAAGGTTTTTTGGCTGGAAACTCAACCAAGAAACTTCAGGAAACTTTTTCTGTTCGCTAGGAGTCAATGAAAGATGTTTGGCTAGAAGAAGAAAAGGAAGACAACAAAATATCTTTGGGTTCAAACCAGGTGCAGAGCACACTGGAGTACATTGTGATTAATAGCCATAAAACCCCCAATTGAGCCGAATGATTTCTAGGTGTTCAATCAAGAAAAAGGTATGTGAAGTTCCCCAGCGGGTGTACAATGGAGATTGCATTTATGAGTTGGACGTTGTGTCAGATGAGTTGGATGGTGTCCCAAAAATGTTGGGGATGGAGCAGAAGTATGATGGCCATTGTTGGGTCATGCATGTTCATTTTAGAATAAGGTATCCAACTTTAGAAGAATTTAGTGATTTAATAGGGTGGCGTGTATCTGCTTGTCCTAGCCCTAAGTTTGAAGCATATTTTTTTCTAATGTACATGTAACATTGAAGGTTCAATTAGATTGTGAAATAGCAAAGAAAGCTCCCTCCAAAAATCTATGTCCAATGAGAGCGTGGAAAGCTTTTTCCTTGCAAACACTACTCTAGTAAAAGGATTGAAAAATCTCTCTCCATTCCGAGTCATCCCGTCTAGATATGATATTGCCCATATAATTCTGCTTCCAACAAGTCAAGTTGCAAAAGAGTTAAGAGTAAATGGCCACAAATTGTTTGAAAGTCTAGAGAACCTAGAGAAGTTGAAGCAAAGAATTGCTGCCATTGCACACATTTAAGGTCAACAGAGAAAACAACATCAATTATTTGATTCACATCTTTGACAAAAGTTTTCAAAAAACGGAGACCTTGTGTTGGTTTATTCTTTAAAGCAACAGATTCCAAAATTCAAGAACAAGGGACATGGTCCATTTGTGACTAAAAGTGTTTCACCCAGTGAGGCTATTGTATTTGCCACTCTAGATGAGAAAGTCATGGAAAACTAGATAAGTAGTTGTTGACTATGCACACATAATCTATCACTAAAACCAATGATGTTCTAAAAGTAATTCGTGCAAAAAACTAACAGTGAGTTCACTCAAAAATTCACTTTATTGCAAATTTGAGGTTACCCCCAGTTTGTATAGTGTCTAGGTTTCTCATGGGCACTAGTTTAATTTTTGGACATAAGCATCTCCACTTATACCCCATTTTTTCTTACATCAATTGTTTTCACTCAATTCATTCTTGATCTGGAAATCCAATTGTTGAAATGATACCAAGTTTGGTAGAGCTTGTACTTACAATACATATAGTTTGTTCATCTAGTCAAAGCTGAAATTTGAGTCCCAAATTTTTTTCTTTATTTATTAAACATGCCTAATACAGAGGTACCCTATTTTAAAGACCAAATCCATTTTTTTGCATATGGGTGAGTTTCTAATGATGATCGAAGAGTTCCTTTGTTGTCAAACGCTCACAAGTAGTTCCAAATTAAGGTCGTGGCTATCAAGAGCACCTAATAGTGTCCTTGATGACCGTGAAGGAACTCATCAAATAGAACCAGTGCTAGCAATCAAAATATGAACCAATTTCTTATGGTTCAGCATAGTTTTTTGAATTTTAAGTTTCAATTGGAGTAGGGTCATTGAATTTTCAATGACCCTAATCCAATTGAAACTGAAAATTCAAATAGAATGGAGATGAAAGCGTAATTTGTCTCAATTCTTCTTTCCTAACTTGGTGTTATTCTTATCGACTTGACATAAGTCTCAAGGATAATCCACCAATCCCATCCTAACTTGCTTAAATCCATCAAGGTCTCTGGTAGGTTGTCCCATTCCCTAGTACCCTACACAAATGGTAAGTTGCCTCCGAATAGTGAGAAAACTACTCTAGATTAACCTAGAAGAAATGATGGATTTTACTCATGATTGTTGTGGGTTTTTCTCTACTCTAGGTTTCCTCATCTCGGGAACGATGCTAAAATGTTGACTGGCCTACCAAGCCTCAACATATCATAAGTAGCAAAGCAAGAACCACTGATGGGGGCTTTTCACAAGCCAAGCTCCCATACCCCTCTTCTCTCGTCCCCACCCCATGAAAACCCCCTCTTATGGAGGGAGTGATAAAAGGCATTGGAAAAAAGTAAGAAAAAAATAAAGTATGATTATGTAAATATATAAAAAAGGTAAAATAGGCCACCTCATGCCTGCGGGGTAGCCCATCCCCACCTTGCCTCCTTTTTTCTTCACTGTTGCCCCGCCGGGTGTCCCTTTTCCTCTCCTCCACTCAAAAGGTCAACCCCCTCTCTCTTCCCTTTGTCCTTTCTCCTTTCTCTCTCCCCTCAAGCTACCCCACCTCTCACCAATAATGCACCAACTCACATGCAACTTACCCTATCTTCCAAAATAGTATACCCCACCCCCTCTTTCTCTCTCCTATCATATCCCATGACCCAAATACCCCCTCTCTCTCTCTAAAGGGCGCCATGTCTCTTTTCTTGTAGCTAAATAACCTCCCCCACACTCACACACACTCAGTTTCACTGAAAAAGGTGCCCACAGACCCATCCCCACCCGGTGGTTACCTGATTTTTCTTGTGTTCACACACATCTGCACACAGATTCACCTCTGAACACACTCCCCTCTCTCCCCTCTTGTAATTACTTTATTCTCCATGTCACCTCTCACTTTTTTTCATCAACCCATCTCTCTCTCTTAGTCTCTCTCTCATGAGACTGCTGTTCTGGCACATATACACACAGCCAGACAAGTGGGGCCCACAGTCACATGGCCTATGTAGATAATGATTTCTTCATTTCTAAATTCTAGATTTTCTCCCCCCTCCTCCCCTATATAAAGAGGGGTCACCATCACACAAAAACACACAACATCACCAAAGAACACACTATGCACTGTGTGTGCCTAGTGCACACACACACACCCACACCATCACCATCACCATCACCGCAATCACCATGCTTGTCTTGAGCATGACCTCTACACCCTTGGCTATGGAAGATGAAGGGCAACTAAATGAAGGATGATGGCCATAATCCTCGTGCGAGTCTTCCCCATCAACTCCCACCTATCCGCCATGTGCTCTACCACTCTCTCCCTTCTCATTCCCCTACCCTATGCTCCCCATTTCATCGCCTAATTCTCTAAATAAAGCTTGAGGTTTTGTGAGTATGTTTTCTTGCAATGTTTTGCCCATGTGAGGTGTGCGGAATCGCCACCTAGTCTTGTGTTTTGGAGTGAGCTTGTGTATGTGTGAAGGGTGTGCGGATTCGCCATCCTTTTGTGGTGCCTAAGTACTAAGCCGCTATACCCCCTCCCTCACTCTCTCTCTCTCTCTCTCTCTCTCTCTCTCTCTCTCTCTCACTTGATCTCATTCCCTTTCCTCTTCATCATTACTCCCAAGCATCCATCTCTCTTGGATGAAAATTTTGTTATGGTGGTGTGTTGTTTTTGTCCTAGCCGCTGAAGCTAGGTGGTGCCCCCCCTGTTTGCTTTACCATGACAGGCTCAAGGCGCGCCATTCGGTCCCCGGTGTTTTAGAGGCCGTCGGGGTTCAGGGTTTGCTTTGCTCCCGTCATTTGGTGCCCCCACTGAGGATCTTTTCATGAAACCCTTCAGTTTACAAGACTGAAACCCTTAAACTATTGTGAATGGATGAATGGCTAGCAGGATTTGCTAATTGGACGACAGAAGAAGAAGAGCTCCAAGCACAACTAGACGAACTCCGCATCTCCATCGAAGCTCGAGTGCCAGGCGTAATGGTAATCGATTTGCAGTGGGAGAGTCAACCAACACGCCAAACCCAGTGGATATACATAGGCCAAGTGCCAAGAAGAAGAAGGAGAAGGTCGAAACCATGTCCGCAACCTACAACCAACCCACAACAACAAAATGGAAGGAGCTCTACACAATAGAGAATAAACACTATTCTACTTTGAGAATCGGGTAACTCAAGTCACCGAGGTAATTATCACAGTCAGTTTTCAAGTCGCACCTGATGCTGCAGCACAAATAACGGAAGCATTGGCTCACACTCTCACTAGAGAAACTAGGGATCTACTGAGTTTGTTTCAGGAAAGAACACCACCCTCTCCCACAAGCTTGGACAGTGACTAAGCACCTCTAAGCTTCACATGAATCAGTACAACCTACGTCAAGACAGATCACACATACCAACACGTGTACGCTCAATCAAGGTAATACTGGATTTGAAGCCTCACTACCAGCACGTCATTGACACCATGCCGGGTGGGGAGCGGTTTTTGGAGGTTCTGGCATCAGATCAACCATTTGTCTTACCTTTGGTACAAGGCAATGTACCGTTTGAAGTTTTAATCTATGTCCTAGTATAAGAGGGTATACACGCCTCCTTGTAAAGAAGAAAAAAACTTTTGCAAGTTAAGCAGTGTGTCTTTCTAGCTCTCTCTCAGTAATCATGGCAAGTGTAGCATTTCCAACATTTAAAGGAAAGAAGGGGGAGGATTTGGTAACAAACTTCCTAGATGACTTTGAAGTAGCATGTGTAGTGAGAAACAAAGATACGGATGAATCCCGGGTTAGAATCTTTAAGCATCTCATGAAGCTAGAAGCTAGATCATGGTACAATGCACTTCCACAAGCAACCAAGGATGACTGGGAACCCTTAAAAACCGCTTTTAAGAGGCGCTTTGGGGGAGGTACCACTTCAGAAAAGTTGTGGGACAAGTTGAGAGTCTTGAAGCAGGAGGGTCTTTTAGAATATGCCACGTATGAGTCCAAATTTGTGGATTTGTGGGAACGGTGGGTTGAGTCATTGGCTAGGGGGGAAGCTGCACCCGATTTCCTAAAAAAAGATCGGTTCACGCATGGCTTATGGCCGCTTCTCAAGGAGAAGGTGAAAGGTAGATTCCCGGCTACGTACGAGTTAGCCGTTGAGATTGCTCGCCTTAAAGACAAGAAGCTGCGAATGAAAGCCAAAGAAACCAAGTCAACAAAATCAGGAACATCGCGTCGACTAGCAACTACGACAACCACCATTCCACCACCACCACCGGCTCTTGGGGTAAGAGATGACCAACAAGATATGTTGGCCCATATTACTGACCAACTGCAGAATTTGTCTGTCCACTTAATACAACAAGGGAGGAGTCAAGAAAGAGATCAAGACCCTGGAAGAGAACGACGACAAAACAGGGAGTATCATTGCTACAACTGCGGAGAAGACGGTCACGGTATGTACTACTGTCCCAAACCACGACAAAACTATAATAGAGGAGGTAGGAGGAACCAATTGTCACCCCCTAGAGAAAGAACACCCCCACCCCGAGAACCACCCCCACCAACACAAATTCTACGTCCACCCCAGACACCACTACAAGCATCCATCCCACCTCTTCCACCAGCCCCACCACCTAATCGCCCTGTAAACATCATAAGGCTAGAAGAGAAAGGAAAAGCCATAGTAGTGGATCCACCTAGAGCAAAGGAGAGGGACAAGGGTAAGGAGAAGGTAACCTTTTTAGAACCACTTGAAGCCATGACTGTGAAAAGAGCTAGGAGGGAGAAAGCTACACAATCAGATGATGAGAGAAGCATGAGAGGAGAAACTAGCAAGAGGCCATCCAGGCCACGACGGAAATTGGGCATCACCGACTTCCAGCTAGGGGAAAGTTCTAAGCCCTATGATCTAACATTGGATGTGGCAGAGCAAGGACCGAAGATTACATGGCCACAGCTGCTACATCTTGCACCAAAAGTAAGGCGACAATGGTCTAAAATGGTAAGTACAAGACGCTCCAAAACAAAGGTAGCCGGAGCAATTTCGGGATGCAACATGGATGACATCCTTCCAATTGTCGACGTAAACATAAAAGGAAAGAGGGTTGGAAACACCTACATTGATGGAGGTGCACAAATCTGTGTAATGAGCGAAGCTATGATGCTTCGATTAGGGCTCGAGGTTGACAGGCCTTTTCCATGCAAGGCAAAGATGGAAAACAACGCAAAAGTAAAGTGTGTGGGTGTGGTAAGTGCCATGAAAATCAAAGCTTTCAACACTGAGGTAGAGGTAGATGTTTTTTGTAATGCCTACTAAGGGGGAGGGCTATCCACTAATTTTGGGAAGGCCATGGTTGATGGCCATGAAGGAAAAACAGGACTGGGGTACTGGCCTTCTACGCATGACCGGTAAGAAAGGGGAGACAATCTACTACGACATGAGGATTGGCAAGCAGAAGCAAATGAATCTGGAAACATCGGCAGATGAAACCACTAGCGAATCTTCCAGTTCTGAGGAGGAGACCACACCCACCGACGAAAGTGATAGTTCCATTGATGTGATGGGTATCATTATGAAGGATCCACAAAGGGTAAGCACAACTGGTGATCCATCACCAAAAGGGCAACCCAATAAAGAGGAGAGCAAATCACCTAGCCTAGGAGGAAGTAGGTTGAAGGGTATGTTGTCTACGGAATTAACACTTGAGGAGAAAGATAGTTTTTTGCAAATGTTGATGGGATTTCCTAACCTGTTCATTGACAACTATGAAAGAATCACAGGCATTACAGTGGTGGAACATCATATTAAGCTGAAGGAAGGGGTAAACCCAGTTGTGCAAAAGCTACGACGATTGGGGGTCATACAAGAAAAGGCACTCTTGGCCGAGGTAAGGAAACTGCTGGAGGCGGGATTCATCTATCCTGTAGAAAACTCAGAATGGGTGTCACCCGTAGTGGTGACGCCTAAAAAGAATGGTAAGTGGAGGGTCTGTGTTGACTACAAACCACTAAATGCAGCTACAAAGAGAGACCACTTTCCTCTCCCTTTCTTGGATGAAATTCTGAATGAAGTAGCGGGTTTTGAATGCTATACCGTCTGTGATGGTTATTCTGGATACTTTCAAATACGCATAGCCTTGGAAGATCAGCTAAAAACCACTTTTATCATGCCATGGGGTTGTTTTGCATACAGGGTTATGCCATTTGGTCTCACAAATGCACCTGCCACATTCCAAAGATATGTCACATATGTTTTTCAACCGTTCTTTGGAACATCCATAAGAGTGTTCATTGATGATTTTTGTATATATAGCTCCCGTATTTCACATTTAGAAAAGGTAACTGAAGGTTTGGCCAGGTTGCAGAGCCTAGGTGGGCAATTAAATGTGGATAAATGCCACATTGGGGAGAGTAAAGTCATTCTACTAGGCCATGAAATTTCAGCAAAAGGTATCAACGCCGACCCAAGTAAGGTGTCCGCACTCATAGCCCTACCTTCACCAACGACTGCACGCCAACTGGTCTCTTTTCTACAGAAGGTGAGGTACTTAAGTAGATTCATACATCTACTATCACAACTTGTTCTACCACTGCAACAACTCACTCAAAGATCAACTTTCACTTGGGACGAGGAAAACGAACATCACTACAACAAGGTAAAGGAGGTCTTAGCCACTCTGCCAACTATCTCACCACCTAAGTGGGATGAAAAATTCTATGTCACCTCAAGTGTTGGTGATGACTCATTGGGGGCTGTGCTACTCCAAAAGGATACGACGACATCTTTCATGAGGCCAATCTACTTCTCTAGTCGAATGATGACAGAAGGAGAGAAAGGTTTCACCCATGTGGAACACTTAGTCCTAGCTCTTAGATTTGCAACTACAAAGTTTAGGTCATATTTGCTGCCTAAGCAATTTGTGATTCTAACCACGGATGAAATATTTCCCTATGTTGTACAACACATGGATGTGTCTGCTAGAATTACTAAATGGCTAGTTCGTCTGCAAGAGTTTGACTACACGGTACAGGTAGAAAGCACGACAAGGGCAAGTTTGGGGGGACTCATGACCTACCAAGTCTTTGAAAGGAAGGAGAAGCAATCTAAGGAAGGAGAAGTCCGATTACCTCCAGTACCACCGATGGTAGAAGGAGCATACTCTCTCTACTTTGATGGAGCCTACAAGCGAGCGTCTGACAAAGCAGCTGCAAGCATAGTGGTCTTTGATGACAAAGGGACAAAGGTATTTTCGTTGGGCCAATTGTTAGATTCACATTCTAACAATGAAGCTGACTATGCAGCACTAACCAAGGGTCTACAATGGTGCGTCTCGCAAGGTGTACAACGCCTTAATGTATTTGGGGATGATCTACTTCTGGTAAGGCAAGTAAATGGAGCATGGACATGCAAGAATCCTAGTTTAAGGACTCACTTAAGTGGTGTAAAAACATTGTTGGGTAAGTTTGAAGAAGTTCAAATACACCATATCCCAAGGGCTCAATACCAAGAAGCAGATGCCCTAGCAAGTGAAAGACTACAGGAAGTGGTGGTTGGAACAATAAAACTAAAGCTCCCTCTATTTCAAGGCAGTGATGCCTTGCCTGACATCATGCATTTTTTGGAAACAGGGGAATGCCCATCAGATTTAACAAAGGGACAGAAGCAATGGCTGACGCGGAAGGCCACAAGGTATCGACTCATCAATGACGGTTTGTACTGTAAGGGTAAGGCCCAAATACTCAGGAAGGTCCCTCTCTCTCAGGAAATCACGGGAGTAATTGCTAGCTGTCACGACGGGGTTTGTAGTGGTCACTTTGCCCTAGACATAACAAGTAGGAAAATCTTGCAGGCAGGCTTCATATGGCCTAGCCTCAACCGTGATGTACACCACTGGTGCAAAATATGTAAGTTGTGTCAAAAGGCCGGCACTAGGTCACTTATGCCTGAACCACAAACACCTATTCTCTCATATGGCCCATTTGAAAAATGGGGTATCGATGCCATTGGACCATTACCTAGGGCCAACTCAGGAAAATTCTACATTATCATGGGGGTCGACTACATGACTAGATGGGCAGAGGCTACAGCCACCACTAGAATCACAGCGGTAGAGGTAGCTAAATTTATCTATGAGCACATATGTTGTAGGTTTGGCACACCTTTAGAGATCATCTTTGATAGAGGGCCAGGTTTCAGAGCAGACTTGGTAGGAGAATTAATGCAGAAACTTGGCATTACAAGGAGGCACTCTTCACCATATTACCCTCAATGTAATGGCCTAGTTGAAAAGGTAAATGGAATGGTTTCTAAAATTATTACCAAGCAGGTAAACAATCATCCTGGAGACTGGGATAAGTATCTACTACCAGCTTTATGGGCCTACAGAACTTCATTTTGTACATCCTTGGGATTCACACCGTATCATCTAGTATTTGGTAAGGAAGCAATCTTGCCCATTGAAGTGCAACTACAAAGTCTCAAAGTAATGGCAAGCCAGCTTCAACAGCCCAACATGCATTTGAGAGATCACATCATCAACTTGGAAAGACTGCAGCTGGACAGAGAAGAAGCAATAAATTATTATGCAGCACAAGCAGAGCATACACGGCTTAGCTTTAACGAGCATCTTCGGAAAAAAGAATTGAAGAAAGGAATGTTGGTGCTCCGCTACGACAATCGCTTCAACACGCGCAAGGATAAGAAACTCCTACTCCGATGGGAAGGTCCTTTCATCGTCAGGAAAAAGTATGCCAATGGAAGCTACCAGCTTATGGAGGCTGATGGAAAACTTCATAAAACCAGGGTAAATGGTTGGCGACTTAAACCTTATTTTCTTCGATTTGACCAGGCTCCACCAATTGACATTCCAGATGAGGACACACCATCAACCGCCACCTCTGACGATAATGATCAAACAGATGAGCTAGAGACATGAATGCCTCTAGCCAAAAGGGGAGGGCTACTGATGGGGGCTTTTCACAAGCCAAGCTCCCATACCCCTCTTCTCTCGTCCCCACCCCATGAAAACCCCCTCTTATGGAGGGAGTGATAAAAGGCATTGGAAAAAAGTAAGAAAAAAATAAAGTATGATTATGTAAATATATAAAAAAGGTAAAATAGGCCACCTCATGCCTGCGGGGTAGCCCATCCCCACCTTGCCTCCTTTTTTCTTCACTGTTGCCCCGCCGGGTGTCCCTTTTCCTCTCCTCCACTCAAAAGGTCAACCCCCTCTCTCTTCCCTTTGTCCTTTCTCCTTTCTCTCTCCCCTCAAGCTACCCCACCTCTCACCAATAATGCATTATAACTCACCAATAATGCACCAACTCACATGCAACTTACCCTATCTTCCAAAATAGTATACCCCACCCCCTCTTTCTCTCTCCTATCATATCCCATGACCCAAATACCCCCTCTCTCTCTCTAAAGGGCGCCATGTCTCTTTTCTTGTAGCTAAATAACCTCCCCCACACTCACACACACTCAGTTTCACTGAAAAAGGTGCCCACAGACCCATCCCCACCCGGTGGTTACCTGATTTTTCTTGTGTTCACACACATCTGCACACAGATTCACCTCTGAACACACTCCCCTCTCTCCCCTCTTGTAATTACTTTATTCTCCATGTCACCTCTCACTTTTTTTCATCAACCCATCTCTCTCTCTTAGTCTCTCTCTCATGAGACTGCTGTTCTGGCACATATACACACAGCCAGACAAGTGGGGCCCACAGTCACATGGCCTATGTAGATAATGATTTCTTCATTTCTAAATTCTAGATTTTCTCCCCCTCCTCCCCTATATAAAGAGGGGTCACCATCACACAAAAACACACAACATCACCAAAGAACACACTATGCACTGTGTGTGCCTAGTGCACACACACACACCCACACCATCACCATCACCATCACCGCAATCACCATGCTTGTCTTGAGCATGACCTCTACACCCTTGGCTATGGAAGATGAAGGGCAACTAAATGAAGGATGATGGCCATAATCCTCGTGCGAGTCTTCCCCATCAACTCCCACCTATCCGCCATGTGCTCTACCACTCTCTCCCTTCTCATTCCCCTACCCTATGCTCCCCATTTCATCGCCTAATTCTCTAAATAAAGCTTGAGGTTTTGTGAGTATGTTTTCTTGCAATGTTTTGCCCATGTGAGGTGTGCGGAATCGCCACCTAGTCTTGTGTTTTGGAGTGAGCTTGTGTATGTGTGAAGGGTGTGCGGATTCGCCATCCTTTTGTGGTGCCTAAGTACTAAGCCGCTATACCCCCTCCCTCACTCTCTCTCTCTCTCTCTCTCTCTCTCTCTCTCTCTCTCTCTCTCTCTCTCTCTCTCTCTCACTTGATCTCATTCCCTTTCCTCTTCATCATTACTCCCAAGCATCCATCTCTCTTGGATGAAAATTTTGTTATGGTGGTGTGTTGCTTGCGTCCTAGCCGCTGAAGCTAGGTGGTGCCCCCCCTCTTTACTTTACCATGACAGGCTCGAGGCGCACCATTCGGTCCCCGGTGTTTTAGAGGCCGTCAGGGTTCGGGGTTCGCTTTGCTCCCGTCACCACATGCACTAATATGTCAATATGTGGGATGTTGCTGACCCGATTAGTGCATGGAGGATAAAAGAGGTTTCCATCCTCTTTGAGAACCCACTCTACCTTGCCAGTTTCAGTTGCTAATCTCAAGCGCATGTGAGGTACGAAAAGCTAGTCTACTATATCACAAGCCTCGAGTGATAATTTGGGGTAGCAATAGAACTCCAAATGTACTCAAACTCATTACATAAATAGACTATGTAACATTTAATGGCCTAATATCTTGTATGTAGCGGAAATTAGCATGAACATAGTGGTAATTTCATTAGAATAGATTCCTAATGAGAATTACAAGAGTGCTTGGGTGGAGAGACCAACAAAAAGCATAACACCTAATTAGATAGCATGAAAAATACTTTCAAAAGAGAGAGAAATTAAGCTATTGACAACAGTTAAGGACCGGATTTGCATGGAGCCGGTCCCCCCTCCAAAAGGCTTTGTATTATGGTTTCTCCCATCAAGAGAGACATTGTACAATACAATTCTTTGTGTTACTTCAAGACTAGCTAGTGCAATGAAGATGAAAGCTTCATGCACTAAGCAAAACACTTAGCAAACACAAAATCAATTGTCCCCGGTCTCAGACCCAAGACCTCACACACCTTCGAAGATGGTGAGAGCTAGCAGGGTATGAGAGTAGATTGAGAGGAAGAAGTAGTATCTTACGAGAAAGATGTAGATCTCCTCACATAATCACTCATATTAGCATAGCTTAGCTTAGTAATTATCTTGGTAGAGGAGATGAGCATGCATTGAAGCTTGGCTCTTGGTTGGATTTGCATCCACATGCCAAGAGTGTGTCAATGTAGGCTTCTATCTCACAAGCTTGGAGTAGGTGATGAGCTCTCCATTAAAGCTTGGGAAGAGATAGTCTTCTTTACTTCACACATAGACTGTGTGTGAGTGAGTGTGTGTGATAATGCCTTGCAAAAACCAGCCCCCTCTCTCTCTTGGGTGAGCCCTCTTGCTATTTGCTCTTGCTCTACCCTCATTGGACCTCCCCAAGTCAAGCCAATGACAATTAAGCAGCATAAGTGATAAACTTCTGACATGTGTCCCCCTTTCCCCTTTTGTGAGATCTTTAGGTAATTTAATAATTTAACTAAACTCTCATTGGACCCCTTTTCCTCCTGGCCAATAGGAATCAAGAAAGCCATTGGGCTGTTGAATGCTCATTGGACCCCTTGGGAGACTGTCCAATAGTCATCTAGGAGACCTAATTCTCATTGGTTCTTTTATTAAGTGTTTTTAAATTAATTAAACTAGATTTACCCTAGCCTAATTCTCATTGGTCCACCTCCAAGGCCATCCAATAGGAATTGGGTACACCTTGTGGGCATATGGTCTAGGGAGCTGACATGTGTCCCTCATTCCCTTTGTTTAAAGGGAGCTTGTGTGTGTGTGTATGGCTTTCTCTCTCATCCCCTACATGCAAGGCTCGCCCCCTCCCAAGTAGGGATTGCAAAGACTTTTTTGGTACACACACAAAGCATCCAATTCCCTTAAGGTTGACCTTTGGACACAACCTTTGAATTTTGGAACCTTAGCATTTTGGAAGTCTTAATGGGCTGAACCTTAGGGTCTTTTTAGCCCATTGTTGCACATGGCTCTTTTGCAGATGGACCCCCCTTTGGATCCCTATTTTCCCTCCTTTGGATCCCTACCGTGGCCGGTCTGCTAGCTTAACCAATATTCTAGCTTTTTCTCCCCTGGTACTTCCCCACATTAAATGATCAGTTTAACATGAGAAAATCATTTAGGAGAATTAGATATTGATTATTATGACATACTATCCCATACTAGATGTCCTTACAACCTCGAATTTCCATTTTGACACTTGGGAAAAATTGTGCCTAATAGTAGCAACCTATTTTTAGCAGGTTGATTTGGATAGAAGAAGCACTTGGTAGCCTCCTATGAGCATGCTCTATCCACAATTGTGCTTATATACTCTTTTGTGTATGCGTTTTATGCAATATAAACCTAAAAAGAATGTAGAAAGACCCACTTAAAACCCCAAAGTTATCACAAGAAACTTACATCAAACAAAAGAGCGTTCACATAGGAACATGTAGCAAGTCTCAAAATTGAAATGCCACACTATATGAGGGAGATACAAGCAAGAGAAGCAAGAGGGAAGAATCTATAGATAGAACATCCATAAGTTGGTCCATTTTTACAAAATTGGCTTTTATATCTTAGTCAAGGTTTGAAAGTAAGGATTTTTTACTCAAAAACTAGGTGAAGTGGGGATGATAACTACATCCAATTGAATGTACTCACAAAATGGAAGCCCTTGGCCCCATTTACCTATTTTACATAGCCAAATGAATAATTTAATACATCAAATATTAAACTTTTGTGGGATTTTCATTCAATGTTTGAGATACATTACCTAAACTGATCAAAGGTGATATTCCAACTAGCTAAGCAGCTAACAAAGTTCATAGAGGCACCTTCCTCCATCCTTAAATTAATAACTCTCTTATGCCAATAAGCATGTGAGGTAGCTAAATGTTTTTTATACATGTCACAACTTTGCTAACATAAAGCATAAGCTCCACCGTCTACATTCTTCACAATATAAGTAGCAAAATTTGACAAGGAGAGTTTGATAGTATATTTGCATAGCTCATATAACTCTTCCCGATCATTGTGATCTATGCCGTTGTGTTGCACACCCATGACTTTGATAGGCCAAATCTATCTATTTTGCACCAAGACATCCCAACTTTGGTCCATCCAATACACGAAGCTAGTATCGCCCAACTTTTCTATGTTGAAATTGTGTCCTCTTTGGTGACCATGAAAACAATATGCAAGCAAGAGGCTATAGCCAACTAAAACCTCATGCTACATATACAACAATTGGAAGTCCATCCACCAGTCTCAAATCTTTGTAGATAGAGTAATTGATGATATTATGAAAGCATATACAAGGATGGAGTGGCTATACTACCATCATATTCACATGCCATGCATACATATCAAAAAATAGATTGGTAAGCCCTTGGTTTCGATAACAGTCTCAGCCTTGTGAGCTACTGCTATACATGCCTTGCATGATTACACTGGCATGGATACATCACAGTGCGTTGTTATCAAACTCCAACTGTGAACTTATATCCACAAAGTGCCAAATTTTTGTGCCATTATCCTTGATCTGAAGTCAAATGATAATACCTTGCCACATAAGAGAAGTCTTGCTTCACAAGAAGTCTGGAAAAGTACTTTGTGTTGCACAATAAAGAAATCTTTTCAAATAAAAGGTTAATGTACTAACCTTGTTGGCTCTTAGAGAGTGGTTGTCGTCACTTGAAGCTGGATTGTATCCATATATGCTGAGAAATGGAGAGCTACCCCACACGCCATCGTGGCCTACGTCATACCGACCTCCAAGACAAAATCAGATAGACAATGTGCCAAGTTTCTTGAAGTCCGTATGCTAGTTGCATAATCCAAACTTTGGAAACTTCTACGCAAGATGCCCTGATAATTAGTCACGGTTGGATATTTAAAAACATTTAAATTGAAAACTATACAAGCATAAAAGGGGGAGTCATATTTATCTTAATCATAAATAGGGAATTTTCTCAGAGTGTCCGCAGCTTGTAAGTGGCATTCCTTTTTCTACGGAGATAGAATCCCCCGGAGTTGCAACAGTAAAACTTCCACAAAATAAGACTATTTGTGCAACCAAAAGCTAAATTTTTATGTGCTTCTCAGATGGATATTGGTAGTAGGTCGGCATGACGGATGTCTGTAGCATAGCTATTGGGCACTAACATAATGTCAATACTCAGGGAAGTGTCTCGGATGGGAAGGGAGACTCCTTGAGATCGTCAATCTCAAGAAGTAAACCTTAACAAGCGATCACACTAACTCAACAACCAAACCAACACTCAATGATCACGAAAATTTACCTATGTCCTTTCTCACAGCTCTAGGTCATCATGCCATTTTGGCACTTGAACGGACTCAAAATGCAACGAAACTTTAGGAGGAGATCTAGGATGCCTAGGGGCACTATCCTACCAAGTTTGGTCGCAATCCAACAAGGTACAAAAATCACAATCCATCATGAAAAAGGTCCTAAAAACTGCAACAAAACATACCATAAATGTTGCCCTATGGTCTAAGAACACTCTCCTATGGTAAAAATGACTAAAAATAGTGATTTAAGCACTCAAATTTGCAATTAAGGCTCACAAATGTATAGTCGTAAACCACAACAAAACTGACAATGCTTGCACTTCAATGAAAGATCAAAGAGAGAGAAACACAATGCAAGTTTCGAAATTGAAAACTAATTGCCCAATCGTTAAAAATGTTGATTACACGTTGGGGAAGCTTCGTAGCTTGAGCGTACATACAGCAGAGCTCTTTCTTCTTCTCTAAAGATAAGCCTCCTTTCACATTAAGGTTATTAACCTTTATACCTAGGGATTTATAAATGGCCAGTGGCCGATTCACATGGACCTTTATAAACATCATGACAACATTACAACTCAGGGAATTGACCTACTACTCTTGAATCAGGATTTACAGGGAGTATCACTACACTAGCTCGAAAAACTAATAAAATACAAATGCGGTGTCTGGCTACATGTCTGTCTAGGTGGGTAGCATTTTGATCAATCCTCAAACATTCCCCCCTTCCTAACTCATGTCGTCCCTTGACACGACCTTGTGCAGTCTTGTCATAGGGTTGTCTTCAGCTTTGTCTTCAAGGTTGGTCTTCAGCTTGGGAAGTAATTTGTCGTTGATGACGCTCCCCCTTCCTAGAGTGATTTGCATCTACCATGTTGTTGATATGTGATTTGATCTTTGATTTTCAAGGCAACTTTTCTTCTCATTGTGCAGTCTTCTCTTTGGTGCCAGTCTCAGCCACCGCGTAGAGGGATTTTCATGTTTTTGAGTTTATAGAACTGAGCCTCTTTGTGACATGAACTTTATGATGGGTTTTCTTTCCATGTCCCTGCAATTTGAGTTGTCTGCAATAGGTCACCAACATTGAAGCATTGTGTGAGCTACTTTTGATCTTTGTGGATGATTATCTTGCGGAATTTGTCATTGCTTGGCATTAGGCCATTCTTTAACTTGCCATTGCTTGATGGACCATTGTTGTCAATCTTTGACATAAAAGATTCTCTTGATAAGCATATGGAGACCTGCAGTTTTTTCTCCAAGTTGTTTTCGATTGATTTGGGTATCCATTTCCTTATTGTTGATGTAGAAGGAATATATATAAGAAGATGTTGTGATTCTAGATTAGGGTCTAAAACCTAAATGACCAAAGGGAAAAACCCGATGGGAAAAAAGTGACTTTGGTATACGCTCTTATTGGAGTTGAGAATTTGGACTTGAAGTACCTGCCATGCAAGGTGAGTGCTTGGGAGAAACAAAGGAAGAGTGCCTAATGCAAGTGCCAATTATGGGACACTCTATAAGCATACAAGAAATTTGTCAAACAAAAGCATGCAGTGTAAGAGATGGATTTGATGGGTGCTTCAAGGAACAAATGTAGCACATGTGACATCAAAGGACGTTTCAATATCTTCCACGTTTCCAAGAAGGGTTTTTGATGTAGAAGCTTTTCCAGTCATTCCTCACTGTGTTGAGTGCGTGAGCGTCTTTTGGATTTCCTCCTTCACTTACCACTATACTACAATGACTTCGACTCTTATGCTCACCTATACCAGCATAAGTGACACAACATAATTATGCTCAAATCTTCCAGCTTGAGCAGTACCTAGAATAACTAAGATTTTTAGACCACAGAGAATATTATATGAAGGTTTGGGACTAACACCTCGCTCATTTAGTGGCTTAGCTGCCCAAGTCTGACTTTTATACCGTGTATGTTTAATGGCGACTTGGACTTACCTGTTCAAGGCCAGAAACCAATTCCATAAATTCTAAAAATTTAGGCCTCTTCCATTGTTTTGGTCTTTGGATGCCACCATTTTGTCAAGTAGGCTACTAAAGTTTAGCTCCTTTTGACTTGCTTGTCGTATGTTGTCACTACTTTGTGAAACAAGTTCTTCAGCTCATGTAGAGATTCATGGAGCTTTTGCTTTATCTTCCATGAGAAGCAATTAAATCTATGTGTGGGTTCTTTTTTATTGAGTTTTCACTAGCAATTTTGGAACCCATCTTGTTTTTTGTCGTTGTGTGACCGTCTTTGGCATTTTATCTTCTTGTATAATTTGATGGACACTAGGCTTCAATATCCATATTTCATGATTTCCTTTGTAGAAGCCTTGATTTTGGAGTTGATGACAAGGTATCCATCTAGAGATTGTAGCAGACTTGGTTGCAATTGGCTTTTGTTGTCTTTTGGTTGTCATTGCTTGCCTTTGGATAGAAGCTTGTGCTGCATAATTTGTCTTGGTTGTTCCAAATTGAGCTACAACTTTTGGTAACCATATGTGAGTGTTTCCTTCATAGAATCCTTGTGCTTCAAGTAGCTTGACTAGAATTAGCCACTGCTTCACCTGTATTTGTTGGGTAGCTTGGTTGACTTTGGCACCCATACTTTTTGTGTTTCCTACTTGGAAGGTCTTTTTGTCTGCCTTTTGTTGTTGTTCCTTCTCTTGCGTGAGGTGTCTTGGATGTGCTCTTTGGATACTAGCACTTGGTTGATTCTCTTTGTCTTCTTCTTGATTATTTTTTGTGATGGAAACTTTAGTTGATAGACTTTTTGTTTTGGTTTCCATTGCATTGTTGATGGTTTGGCTCTTGATGTAGATTCTTCACGAGAAGTTTGATGGAAGCTCTTTGAGGGTAAAGTCGTCTTGCAAGGTTGATATACTTCAATGTTTACCTTTGCTTTACATTTTTCCACAATGGTTGGCAGTTTCTTCTCCGCATGGATTTGAGAAGCTTCATGGAGTGTTACTGTGTCATTGTTAAGGCTTTTGATTGTTGTCAAAAGAAGATGTTCCTCCAGCTTTCTATTAGGACTAGACTCTCCTTGATGTGATGGGATTAAATTATGTGGAAAGTATCCTTGTACTCCCCAGTACTCAACTTGAGTACTGCTTCTGCCATGCCAAAGCTAGGAATTGGCATTTTTGAACTTGTCTACACTATCTCCTCTAGCTCTTTGATTGGTGGCTCTCCCATCATGATCCAAATCCCATAAGTCATTAGATTCTTTGTCGCTTCTAGATCTATCATAGCTGAACGTGTGATTTTGAGTGATGTTTCACGGCATATGCTGAATTTGATCATTGTTGAAGACAGTCAATCTGCTTCCTTGAAACTTTTTTGCTTCATCTGCTTTCATTTACACTTTTTCTGGAGTCGGCTTCTTTGAAATAGCTTTTGTTGATTCTTCAGGTATGTCAATATATTATTCTTGTGGTTGCTCTCGTCCTTCTTTTTCACTTTTGCCTCATGCTCCAAGTTGTAGCCATCTATCTCACCGCTTCTACTTTCACACTTAAAAACCTTGTTAGCTTCCTTCAACACCTTTATCGTAAATAAGGGAGTTTTATCATACCCATCTTCATCGCAAAATTTGGTGCTAGTCACCTCATTTACGCAGACATCAAGAGTCGCCCGTATTTGATCCCATCCAAAGGTTCTAATAACTCCTCTAGGAATGGCTCCTTAATATAAGCTTCATCTTCTAGTGAACACTCTAGGATGAATTCTTCCTTTCTAAGACTCCCGCATCCTAATGCCCCACACATCCAAATATGCACTTTGCTTTGCAACCAAGTAGGTACCTTGTTTTCCTCTTCATTTGTGGAGTGTAATTTTTCCCCTAGGGTTCTCTCTACATCCCAATAATTATGATCTCTGATACTGATTTTTGTTGTGATCTCTTTGTGTCTCAAGTAGATATAGGCATAGCCCCAGTCTTGTACCATTTTAAGCTGACGCATGAATGGTCTTCCCAATCTGATATCAAAGTTTCTAAACTGGTCAAATTTCATTATGGTAAAGGTATGCTCATACTCTATGCCACATGAGGATACTCTAATAATCCTATGAGTTTCTCCACGTATTCATCCACTAATTGCAGTTTCAGTCGAGTTTTTGTAAGAGCAGGCTTTCCCCATTTTTTCCATATTTCTTCAGTTGTAATGGCAATCCCTACCCCACTATCTAATATAGCAACTGTATTTACTCCTTTGTACACAAGTGGTAAGGTGTTGATTTGTTCTTCTCCTTCAGAGTAGTCATCCACCTTCTTTACTGGTATTGGCTTTGTCTGTGGTTTCTTAAGGAAGGTGTCATCCATGTTTTTGTCCGCAATTTGGTCATGTGAAGGGATTTTCAACCCACCTTCTTTATTGGTATTGGCTTTGTCTGTGGTTTCTTAGGCAAGGTGTCATCCATGTTTTTGTCCGCAATTTGGTCATGTGAAGGGATTTTCAACCCCATGTTTTCCAGGTTTTTGCCCATTTGACCCCATAGATGCGGTCTAATGTTTAGTAGCTCTGAGAGATAAAATGTGCATTGTATAGGAGAAGACATCAATTCATGCAAGCTCTTCATATACATCACTTTTGGTGTGGCTTTTCACTAAGAAGGTACCAGTTTAACCTTCGATTTTGTTTTGAGTTCTCCCATGAAAGATGGCAAAGTCTTTAGAGAGCGTGATTTACTCTCTTCAAATGCGACAGACCCAACATCCCCATATAAAGATCTTATATCCCCTGGGATAAATTTTTGATCCATGTTTATCTCTGGGATAGGTGCTAACTATAAAGTATCACTACCATCTTTTTGGTTTTTGATCGATTCCCATAAGGATTATGGCCATGGTTCTTCTACCTCCAGAACTCGCATTACTGCTTGTGAGCCCATCCCATCTGTGGTATTGGCTACTTCCCTTATATCTAAACGTGCCTCAACTCCCGGATCTTCATGGTCTCTATTTACAATACCATGGCTTTCCAAATTCTGGACTTTTTTGGGCATTAACACCTCTGTTTCTGGAACATGTGGTTCCATAAGAGCTTGGGCCGTCCGGATGAGCTCCTTCCACATTTGCAACCTCTCTTCTTCATACCGTGGATGAGGATATATTATCCATCTATCCTCTTGGGTTTGATTGGGTTTTAGCTTAGCTTCATAGGCCTTCAAAATTGCATCTAAAGGTTCAAAGACTTTGTCGACCAAGACTGAACCTCCCGAGTTAGTCTTTGACTCTTTAGGTCCCTTTGCATTTTTGTTTCTTTCTTGCTCTTGTCTAAGCTGCTCTTTTGTTTGATTCAGTTCAGTTTCCAAAGCAGCTTTCTTTTTTCTTTCATTTTGTTCCTTTTGGCTTTCCATGATTTGCTTCCTATTCTCACCGCCGATAAGTTTTTTATTTCTATTTGAACAGACAATGTGGTTTCCTCAACTGGTTTGTTTTTAGCAATTTCTTGATCTTGCATCCTCGCCTTTACAGGAATTGTGGGTTCTACCTCATATCTACTAGAAGACGGCATTACACCAACAACATTTATTTTTGCTTCATGTTTGTAGTTTGGAATCTTAGCACAGTATTGGCATAGATGTTCTCTTTCACAACGTTCACAGAATATATATAGTTCTATATGTGGACCCTTGTTTGGACAACTTCATGCCCAATGATCACCTCCACACTCATAGCATTGATCTTCTTGTTTTATAGATGGTGATCCAGTTGATGGTTGTTCTTTTCTTGTGAGGATGTTCTTTGAACCATACTCTTGATTGGCTATGAACATGAGCACATTTGCATCCATGGAGTATTGGTTTTTCACGGGTTGTGGCACATGTGTTGGTTGAGTGTATTTGACTACTACTCTACCATCATTTTGAAGAGGTGATTGTTGTCCTAGCACACGTTGTGGCTTTGACTGAGTGCTACACCATAGAGTTGATGATCCCCTCCACAAGTATTGCATCTCCTCAATTGAGGTTGTTGTACATTCAGGTTTTGTTTGTAGCCTTGGTTTATTCTTCTAATCACCCCCTCGACCACTTGATCAATGATTGGTTCCCAAGGAGTTTGAACATCTCTCTTTGTTGTTGATTCCCTCTTTGGAGATGAGGCACTACTAGTCGTGTTGTCTGTATCTTTAGTCACCTCTCCGTAGGCCTTACAGATGTCAACTAGATATAGAGCTTCTCTAGTGACTTGCTCAAACGTCGTGCATCCTTTCAAATATAGGTACTTTTTTAGAATCTCATTTTTTAAGCCCTCAATAAAGAGAACTGATAGTCTCTCATCTTGTGGAAACTCTCTCACAGAAAATCTCTCTATGTATTGTTTGAAGCGAAGCAGAGCTTCCTTCACTTTTTCATCCATTTTCTGTTTGAATGCGTAGATTTGGGACACTGTGTTGTGTTTGATCCCCCTTTTTGAGAGCTCCTCTACAAACTCTTGTAAGAGTTGTGCTATGTTGGGAAATCCATCTCTATTTAGTCATTGGAACCAACTCAAGGTTTTTCCTTCCAATGTCAACCCAGATCCCTCATATTGAGTATGGAAATTTGCAATTTGTTCAGCTCTCAAAACTTCTCTCTTGAAGAGTGAGACATGAGCATATGGATCCCTTGACCCATCATATTATGTTTTAACACATTGAGCCACTTGATATGGTCTTAATTGTTGTGATCAAGTCACCAATCTAACCAATTTGTGGTCTCTTGAAAAGATTTCTCTCGTGCTCTCTTTTCATGGTGGATAAAATCCCGGTGGATTCCTTTCTGATATGTGCTTTGATATCATTTTTTGTTGAAAGTAAGTAGAGATCGGAGTACCCTTGTATGTATATCTCTCTAGGTTAATTGGATCAACAAGTTTGTACTCTCTTCCATACTTATCTACCATCAAAACTTGCACTCCATGAGAATCTGTATATGTGAATGCATAGATGTTCTTATGGAATGTCAACTCTCTAGCATAGGGTTCTACACACTTGTAGAAGATATATTGATCCCCATTTGTGAACCTATATAATCCCTCATGAGTGTAATCTATTAGAACTCTTATGGCTTCATTGGTTCTGATGAATCTCACATTGAGTTTGTTGATCAGAGGATGTCTCTCCTCTAGGTATTCTCCCAATCCCCCTGTTGTCGCCATTGCAGTGTTCTTCATGTCTCTGAGTGGATTAGAAAACCCTGGTGGTCGATGATTTGTCATGATTAAGGATCACCCAAGATTCTCAAGATAGTCTCTTACAAGCCCACTTTGGCTTAGTGAAACTTATCCCTTTTTGCCCCTAATCAAGTCTCTCAGAAGTCAGGAATTTGTGACTCTTTTGGTCTCTGGAAACTAGTCTTGTGGTACCCTAAAAGTTTGGATTTAGGAAACCTGGAAAAATTCAATTCCAAAACCCGCAAGCTTTTTTCCTGGCTTCACCTGACTCAGTTTGGAGTTGTGTATCAAAAGTTAGAGCAATTTTAGTGAACTGCACTTGAATCAACACTCAAAACAATTTCAAGTCCAGAACACAGAACTTTGGCTTGTATATTGGTCTCCAAAAGGTATTTTTAGCTCAAACTTGAGATTTGGGATGTAGTCAAATATCTCTACAAGATCATCAAGTCAGATACCCCCATTATGCTGAACTACACGGATTGCAATCCATGTTCCTCTGTCAAATTTTTTTCTCCAAATTTTGAGTGTGTGTAGACAAGGTCATGTGCAGGCTCTGTGCCAATTTTCATGAAATTCTGAGGTTGAGGTACATCGGGATCCATGTTCAACCACATCTAGACTTGATCTCTTCGCAACTTGTTGCACTCTATGTCCACAAGCTAAATCTCAAATATTTTTAGACTTGGACTTGATCTGATAGGTCAAATAGCCAACACTAGGTTTACAGTGTGATTTTTGTTTTGCACCCTTTTGGCCCAAATTTGCTCAAATTTTTCCAAAACTGGACTTGGGGATATGCTCCCTTGTGTATGCTCTATTGATCAGGAAAGTTCTAGGTCAAGCTGTCTCTATGGGTACCGATCTATGTTTGGAGCCCAAATTTACTTTTCTTGGTACCATTAGATTCAGCATGATAAGTAGGTCCTATGGTATCAAAGTTTTTGAAAATGGAACTTTGGTTCAAAAGTTAGGTCAGTTCTGGCACTTTGCCAGCGTACTTGGTATTTTTGGGATTTTGATCTAGTTTTTGTATCCAAATTAAGTTTTGAACAGACCACTAGACTCCCTATGATGTGATCTAGCTATGGTGCAAGTTTAGTATCAGTCTGTGACAAAGGAACATGGATCACAATGCATGTACCTTTGTGTCAGATGGTAATGAAACTTGACTTAAAGTTTGCACTTGGTCCACTGATCCTTGCTATATGATTTTTGTGTGATTTGGACTTGTTTAGGTCAGGCAAAAGTCAATCCCTAGGTATGTTTTAGGGTTTTCCTCTTTACATTGCTTTTGGATCTTTTCACCCACTTTTTAAACTTTTTTGACAAAAATTCTTTGGGGACTTTTGTTCACAATGGTCTCTGCTACATGGTGGTAAAGTTTCTATGCAAAAATTCCTCAGGGGTACATGGATCATGATCCATGTTCCACCACTTTTGGAGTTGATCTTTGGTGTATTGATAGCTTGTGACGTTTATAGCTTGCTCCACAAAGAATTTCTACATTGGATCAATTATGCCAAACCAAAAATGACTTCTACAGTCTATTGTGACAGTTTTGACAATGTTCAGTTTTTTGCTCTTTTGACTACTTTTTGCAACTTTTTTGCATATGGTTCCTTTTGGAAAAGTTGTTCAAAATGGTACCAGCTATATACTGCTCAAATCTCAACCAAATTTTTTTTGATGAGGTACGTGGATCACGATCCATGTTTGACCTCATTTTGACATGAAACTTGGTCATCTATTAATTCATGTTATGGTGATATTGCTCCCCAAATCTTTTTGAATTTAAATCACTTTTTCCTAGTCAAAAGTGAGTTTTTATGTCTGCCCTGCGGTTTTTGGCTATCTAGAAAAATTTTGGTGTTTTGATCAACTTTTTTCAATTTTTGGCTATTGTCCCTTTTGGCAAAGTTATTCCACTAGTTATCAGGGATATACTTGTCAAATATCAGCCCCAAATGTCAAAAGGTACATAGATTGTGATCCATGCTTGACATCATTTTTTCCTGAATTTTGTTCTACTGGTTCTCTATTACCTGTAGAAGCCAAATCTCACCCCTTTTTGGATTTGGATCCCAAAAAGTTGAAAAATCTCAAATTTTGCGTTTGCAATGCCCATCTTACTGTTTTTTCTCTAACAACCAATTCTGATGTGATTTTTGATTTTCTTCTTCAAGAAAACTTGATCAAAGCAATATCCTCAATGTCATTGATCACTTTTCACCAAAAATGGTCTCTGGGGTACATGAATCGTGATCCATGTTCCTTTAGAGATCTTGCCGGACTTTCCAAATTGCTTCTACAGAGTTTGTTGATACCCTAGATCCACAAATTTTTGAATTTGGATCACTTTTGAGGTCTCTACCATCAAATTTTCATAATTTTATAGTTATGGTCATTTCGGCCAAAATATGGTTTTCACCCTTTTTTTCCTCAATCTTTTATCCCAAATTTGATGGTGGTAGTTTCTACGTACCCTACTCCTAAGTACTAAAATGAAACATGAAATAAAAACAAACAAAATGGTACAAAATAAAGTCGAAACGAAAAATGAGACAGCACTCTGAAAGCATAGAGAAAATCAAAGAATGAAATGCTTTTAGCTATCTCACTCACAACCCTCTTTATTTCTCAAGAATAGATCTAGCAAGTCCTCGACTTCTAAACTCTATCAAACACTAAATCCCGTGTCTAGCTGCTTCACTGCTAAAGTGTAAATAGAATAGAGAGACAAATCTTCATAAAAAGATGCACTAAGTACGCACTAGGTCACTCACCACCTAAGGATCATACCCCCGGCAACGGCACCAATGTTAGCGGGTCGCCACAATGTACATTTATAGCATAGCTATCGGGCACTAACATAATGTCAATACTCAAGGAAGTGACTCAGATGGGGCACGGAGACTCTTTGAGATCGTGAATCTCAAGAAGTGAACCTTAAAAAGTGAACACACTTACTCAACAAGCAAACCAATACTCAATGATCAGGGAAATCTATCTATGTCCTTTCTCACAACTCTAGGCCATCACGCCATTTTGGCACTTGAACGGACTCAAAATGCAATGAAACTTTAGGAGGAGATCTAGGACACCTAGGGGCACTACCCTACCAAGTCTGGTCACAATCCAACAAGGTACCAAAATCACAATCCATCATAAAAAAAGGTCCCAAAAGGTGCAATAAAACATACCGAAAATGTTTCCCTATGGTCTAAGAACACTCTCCTATGGTCAAAACGACTAAAAACAGTGATTTACGCACATAAATTTGCAATTAAGACTCATAGATGCAGTCACAAACCACAACAAAACTAACAATGCTTACACTTAAATGAAAGAGCAAAGAGAGAGGAACACAATGCAAGTTTCAAAATTGAAAACTAATTACCCAAACATAGAAAAGTAGATTACAATTTGGGGCAGCTTTGTAGCTTGAGTGTACGTACAACAGACATCTTTCTTCTTCTCTAAAGATAAGCCTAATTTCACATTAAGGTTATTGACCTTTATACCTAGGAATTTCTAAATGACCAGTGGCCGGTTCACATGGACCTTTACAAATATCATGATAGCATTGCAACTCAGGGAATTGATCTGCTACTCTAGAATCAAGATTTACACAGAGTATCACTACACTAGCTCAAAAAACTAATAGAATACAAATGCAGTGTCTAGCTACATGTCCGTCCAGGTGGGTGCCCATTCGATCAATCCTCAAACAAAGATTTTGAGGGTGAAAACTCCTTTGAAAGGGGGATGAAACCAAAGTACATTTGGTGGGAATGCTCCTAGAATGGAAAGTATGCTGCAACAACAATCGGAACAAAAATCAGCCCCAAAAATGTGCATACATAGAGGCGGATGAGAACGCACCACTAGAGAATCACAACTCAAGCTCTGATACCAATTGAAAGGAGGAAGTGGAAGCAATGGCAAGTGAGTAGGCAGACACGAAGAGCATGATGAAATAAAAGACACACAAATCAAGGGGTGGTACTCACACAAAGTCAATGTACTAGTGTGTGAGTATAGTTATTCATATGGATTAAAAAATGGGTGTACACATAGATGGGTGTTGGGATTGCCCTAGCCATGGAATGCTATAGGAAAACCCTCTCTCTCTATGACATTATGGCCATACACTTTCATGAGGCATACATGCATACATCCATGCCCCATGAAGATTGCATTAAATGAAGTCCAAAGAATGCATTAAAGAAGGTCCATGATTTCTATGGTTTTAAAAGCGTTTATTTGGGCTATTAAAGCACTATGTAAATTATTCATTATGTATCTAATGCTTTGCTTTTTCAATTGCACTCAAATCAATCTTGCTTGTTATTTACCTTGTAATTAATTCCATTATACTAATCGCTCATGAATGGTACTAGCACACACCCGTCTTAATACTAATCTTTTCATGTGGCATCCGAGCCATTAGGGCTATTCTTGTCTTTAGACCCACCTAGATCCACCATTAGGAATCATTTTACCCTAAATCTAGCTTAAGTTGGTTTTTTCTCCCTTCTCCTAAGTGACTTAATTGATTCACAACCATCTATTGCATTTTCATTTAGAAGTAATCTTTCAGATATATTATAGCCTTTTTTGCGTACAAGGGGAGAGAGGGAGAGATAGAATGGGTCAAATATGATCATGTGAGGGGCATTAAAACTTAAAGGAATTATCTTGAAAAGGAATAGTCAAACATGACTATTTTAGCTAGGAAGCAAGTGACGGTCCCTCACGTGACCTGGCACCCTCAGACCTACTTGCACTGCACGACAAAGCCTTATCTATACCTCCAAGGGTTGGATCTCTCTACTCGTCCCTAATTGTTGTCGAGAAAATCTAATCAAGCTTAAGCCAAATTTAGAGCACCTTCTCATAGATAGCTAAAAGGCACCGCTGCAGAGAAGACCCTCTACATTTGGAGGACCCGTTAGCAAGATAGTTCAAATATCATACTTGACAAAACAACCACCACCATACTGGTTTTTGTTGGTCATTGTGTGACTGTCCCGTTCAGCAAGCAACTGCACGCAGCCAATAACATGCTCTACCCGATTTTGGAGGAAATTTAGAAGTTTGGAGGGTGATTGGACCACTCCCCATACTAGAAGAAAAACTACTTGCGGTTTCATAGTAGCAATGGTGCTCTCAGTGGTGTACGAGATGGCTTTATAGATTTGAATGGCCCTTTAACATCAGCTCTAGCAAGTCTATGAAAAGGTGCTCTTACCATTAGTTCGCATTAACCTGCTTGGGATACCCTCAATTATTGCTACATCAGCAGCACTACTGCCAAACGCTCCCAATCCTCACCTTGCAATTTGCCTCCAGACCCTACAATACGTGCATACCTCAAGTAGCACCATTAGCTCTACCTTACGTTCTCTGCAATTTTTCTTATATAAGCCACCATCTTCATTGAATCAATTTGCAGTACATTAGGCCTAGATTAAGTCATGTGGTGAAGCTTTTGAGGCTCAACACTCCTATCCACACCAACATTCATTGTTGACTTTGGCATGTGCTCTGCACCTTCAACTTATCACCTCGCACTGCCACTTCATAATTACACAGTTTCGGTCGCTTTGCTTGACTCCCATTTGTGTTCTTCATCTTTTTTATTCTTATTAAAGGGGTTTGAGTGAACCAAAATTTTTCACTACAAGGGGTTTCAAAGATTCACTATCCTTTAGACTCTTAACCAAGCATCACTCAAGGGGGAATATTTTTTTAAACAATTGCATTTGTGCTCGCACTCGTGCTCTACCATTGTAATTGGTTAGACACTACCATAGGGATAGAATCTCTATTTGGTAAGACCCCTATTGTATTTTACAATTCCTATATGTTTGCATCCTATGCTATAATACAATGAACATCACTATATTATATGGAGATGGTATGCTCTACATGATCTATAACTTATATGAATACATGAGCCAAGGAGATGATGAAGATGAAGATTAGAAAGGCTAACGAAGATTAAGAACACGAATGGGAGTCAAGGAGGAAGAAGACCAACCTAACACATGGAGCAACATAATTCTCACCACTTTTATAATTATGATTACATTGTACTCTAGAATTGAACCTAGGCATGATCAAATGGCCACCTTAGTGAACCATAGAGTGATGAATCAAATTGAACCACCAATGATGTACCAATATTCCATCGCAAACCCTACATGAATCACCTTGGAGTATCCATGACTAGTTCAAGGGGGAGTTTTTTTGGATTGCTCTAGCCATCGAATGCCATGGAATACCCTCTCTCTCTATGACATGATGGCCATACACTTCCATGAGACATACATGCATACATCCTGAACATTGCATTAAATGAATTCCAAAGACATCATTAAATAAGGTTCATGATTTCTATGCTTTTAGAAGCCTTGCTTTGGGCTATAAAAGCACTATGGACATTATTAATTATGTATCTAATGCTTTGCTTTTTCATTTGCACTCAAATTGAGCTCACTTGTTATTGACCTTTTAATTCATTCCTATTATACTAATCGCTCATGAATGGTACTAATACACACCTGCCTTAACACTAATGCTTTTAGTGTGCAGACACACTAACCATTATCACAACAATCTCCCACTTAAAGGCACCGTGCCTTTGAAGTGGCTAAAATGCATCAAAATTCAAGCCATGCCCATCAACAATCTACAATGTGAAAACCCTTGTGAGGCTAACAAAGCTCAAGATCCTATGCACTAGGATCAAAATCATTGGAACTCTTAAAATGTCAAATTAAGCTCCTTTCATAACATTGAGCATATTAACTAGGTTCTACTTGTGATCACCTAAAACTAGTTAGAATTGCTCTAGTCTCCAAGAACTTGAGTATGTGAGCTTAGGAAAATTGTACAAAAATCATCCAAGTCTTCTAGGTTCTTCTCCTAGGAAAAATGTGGTTTTGGCAAAATTAGTGACACTTCATGGATCCTTATATCCTCAAGTACCCTTGATCTTCACTTCTTCCCCCATGGCTTTACTTCAATATCTGATAGTGGATATGTGACTTTGGACTTTGATGGCTTCATGTACATTTGTAGGTGCACATATTCTTCGAACAAGTATTGATGCATATAAACTACATGTTATTATATCCCTATTCCTAGAGTGTTAGACTGAGGTGAATAGGGAGTATAGCCTGTAGTCCAAGCTCCATACACTAAAAGTCCCCTTCTTTTTCCTTTGCCACTCTCTTATATAAATGAGGTGGCTATGTGCCCTAGCTACATGGTGCATAGATTCCACAAAGTGACAATTCAGGATGTCCTGATCTTGTGTGTGGATCCATCCACACTACAAAGACCACCAAAAAATTTGGCTATCCTGTGCAAGAATCAATTGTCTAAGTTAGAGGAGCTTATTGGTGTTTAGGGAAGAGCCTAAATCACTGGTTTCCCTCTAATTTTAGTCCAAAAAAAGAGTTAGGAATGCTAGAAATGCTTAGTTGCATGAAGAGTGGTTGATTTTGGCTCCCTTAGGGTTGAGCATGCTCCCAGATTTCACTAATTTTTATTTTCATTCACTAATTTGATACAAATTATAACTAATATAATTAACTATTTCTTTGCTAAGTTCACGTTCACCAACTTGCTTATTTTGCTGATACAAATATTAAATTGCATACATAGATCATTTGGTGTGTGATATGCTTAATTAATTGTGCTAATGAACTCATGGTTGCTTTATTTTTATTCTTAGTTTCTAGGTTAGGTGCTTGGATGATCAATCGACAACAAACAAACCCCAATATGTGTGTCATTTCACCTTTTTTTGGCATTCTCATTTGTGCAATGTAGTGCCATACAAAAGCATTTACTTAGAGGCCACTCGACGGGTGCACCTTTAAGAGACGATTCATATAACGTGCGTTTAAAGGGTATTAAAAAAACCCTTTACTACGAACATGCTTAAGGTAATAAATGACCCCTTTTTCATCAAAAAAGTATGGGTTTTTCTCTACAATCAATTAAAAATTTCCTTTTGTTAATATAGTCCTATTAAAATTTTAAAATGTTGGCAATTAAAAATCTAAACTCATGTGGTAACTTACATGTATAATAGGTGAACCCCCGAGAGAGGCCGTCAAGCCACAACCTTACTACAAGGCCTTTAGGCATCAGCTATGGGCTTTATGCAATTTTATAAAAGTGCTTTTGGGCCATAGGAAAATTCTTTAGAACCTAACATCGGCTTTCATGTTATAAAATGATGAGGAGAGAGTAGATTCCCGTATGCCTACCAAAGGGACTTAGGTTTTCCTTGGACATTTATTGTGCATTAGGTGGAATGTATGGCTCTATTTTATTTTTAGAATGCCACAATCACATCCAAACACTACCTAAACTTTGGTAGATAGATAACAATTGGGTGGGTGTGCAATTACTTTTGCGATGGTTTTTTTCATTGAAACTTTCAAGCATGTGCTTGAAACCACATTCAAAGCTCATTCCACCCATCACAATTGACAAATAACCTAGAAGAAGCCTTATAATTATGTTCCCACTTCTCAACTTTGAGTATCATGTGCTCATCTAGAAGAGAAGCCCAATAAGGGTAGCCCTAGAATGATGGACATATATACAAGTGAGGGGAAAAAACATCGAGGGGAAGAAAGTATCAAGGGAAAAGAGTGGCTGGGTGGTCCTAAGTGTGCTCACACACATCACTACCATAATATAATACAAATTCCTCATGAGAGTGATGTTGTGAACAGGAGGTCACACTTGTGTCTAAGGAAGTGCCAAACCCTATGAAGGTTGACCAGTTCACAAAAGAGGAGTAAGCTCAAGGTTTTGCAAAAAGATTCAAAATGTTCATAAGGCAAATCCTTCTTAAAAGACAAGCAAGGTTCTCATCCATAGGCATATAAGCCAAGCTAACATCTCCAATAGATGCTCTCTCCATGAGATAATGATGAAGAGTGCAGTGTGCAAAACACATGCGTGCGGTGTGGTGTGTGCATGCAAAAAGAGGAGCAGGAGAGAGTGCAAGGTGTTATGTGGGTGAAGAAAATCTCAAAGTGAGATGCCCTTTATTCTTTGTATATATACAAGAATAAGATCCATGGGTGGTCGAACACTAGGCATCCAACTTGGGCAAAGGCACAATGCCTTTATCCCAAAAGACTCCCACTTAAAGACAAATGTGTCAATAAGTGGGTCCTATTAGCTAAACTACCAGTATGTACATGAAAATGGTTGGCACACTCTTTAAACCTATGCTCACTGGATTGATTTGTCGATCTACATGCAGCGATAGGAATAGGCAAGCATGTGTATCCACGCTAGAGCCTACATGTAAATTCCATAGACAACTCTATAGGGTATGCAAAACTCCACTATGCATCATGCTAGTGTCAATCATCATCTAACTAACAATCCGTACTAAAAATGCTCCCAATGTAGCTGCTAGGTTGGGCCTTGACACTAGTAGGTTGTACATGAGACGCTCGAACACAAACAAAATATGTGTTGTACTCACCTCCTCAATGTTATCTACATACACTCCATCACCAAGACTACTCATCACGTATGGATGTGTCATCAGCGACACTGGGATGGTACATATCTTTCTCCCATAGGTAGAACCATGTAACCTAGAATCAACTCATCAGCCTCTAGCATGAGCATATCAAAGAGCTCCATGTCTATCATCTCTGTATGTGTCTCTAGGGAGTAGACCTACTCTACCTCTGCCTGCACAGACTCTAACAACACATGTTGTGTCTCACTAAGCACTATCACTCTACCTCTGTCTCTATTGAATCTACTAGCACATCCTACACATCTAAATGCTCTGTCTCATAAGCAAGATGGAGCTCATCAATGAAGAACACGTCTTGTCTCTTGCTCAATGCATGCCAACAACAAAATTGGGACCATGCCATCTTGTACATCAGATGCATGCATAGGGTAAACCAAGCCATTTGGGGCTCCCATGAAAATCACTAAGGATCCACAATGCATTTGGAAAGACTTATCTATAATCAATGTCTGACACCCACAATCTGCTAAGCATCTCATTGAGATCAATCTCTGTCTCAGTTGAGAAACATAGCACACATGTTGTTGCATATATGATGCACCACTAGGCAATGACATGAGAATATCTCCAACACGTGCAATGTCAAATGCAAACCATCACCCAAGTGCACATAGCCAAAGATCCCACTAGAGATACTGCAAAACCACTCATGATGTGGTGTGACATGGAAACCTACATCCTCATCTAGCAACCAACAGGAATGTGTGTCACCTCTAGAAGACATGTAAGAAGGAGGAACACTAAAGGGAAACATTCCATCACCATCACTTGCATATGAATCCATCACTGTAGCATGTGTCAAAACCTCATTTTCATCTCGCATACATCTCCATTGACGTCTCATACGTCTGAAACAACAGTGCCTAATGTGCCTTGGTGTCATAAAAACTAATATCTAATACTCCCATATGAATTTCTCATGTTAAACTAATCATTTAAAATTGGGGAAGTGTCAGGGGAGTAAAATCTAGAATATTGGTAAGGAAATGTCATAAAAACTAATATCTAATACTCCCAAATAATTTTCTCATGTTAAACTGATCGGTTAATATGGGGAAGTACCAGGGGCGTAAAAGCTACAATATTGGCAAGGCTGCCAGACCGGTCTCTGTCAGGGATCTAAAGGAAGAAAACTAGGGATTCAAAGGGGGACAGTCTATAAAAGAGCAATGTGCTTCAATGGGGCTTAAAAGACCTAAGGTTCAACCCCATTAAGACTTCCATAGGCTAGAGTTCTTAATTTTAATTGTATTGTCCAAAGGCCAAAGTAGGGGAAATATTGGATGGTCATGGGAAGACTAAAAAGTCTTCCCACATCCCTAGGAAGGAGGGGGCAAGCCCTTATTGTAGGGGATGAGAGAGAAACACACACACACACACACACACACCAAATCTCCCCCTATTGGACACGTGTCAGCCTCCTAGCCCAGTTGCTCCCAATCTCCCCTCAAACCAATGAGAAATAGGCTAGAGTAAATTTAGTCTAAGTAGTTTAAAAATGCTTGATAAAAGAACCAAGCGAAATTAAGCTCCCTAGAACACTATTGGACAGTCCACCAAGGGGTCCAATGAGCATCCAACAGCCCAATGGCTTGCCTGATTCTTATTGGCCAGAAGCATTAGGAAAGAAATGGACTCATTTTTCGGCCTTTTAGCTCTAGTGAGAGAATGCTTCTTAGCCAATAAGAAGAAGGCTAACATTACGTAGAAAAAACCTTTTTTCTCAATTTGAAAAAATATCCATGAAAACCACTTTAGTAAAATTGTCACTAACATCAGAAAAGTACGCGCTTGATAATGACATCTTGCACAAGCGCCGAACACCTTTTTATGATCCGTTGTTGCTATCCTATGAAGTTTAGTTGTACTTGTGCATCTTGCACAAGCATCAATCACCTTTTTATGAAGTACTCACAATTTAAATTCAAACAGTACTTGATAGTGATTGATAGGTACTATTTAAGACTATGAAGGAGTTAGAACCAAGCAAATAGAGGCCCTTGAGGGGTATCTGGGACCTCTATTCGCTTTCTTTTGACCTCATGAGGCCCTGGGATTAAGATATAGCATTTTTTAAGCCCACGGATGCATCAGGAACGTCCAAAAACCTTAGGATAGCTCTTTAAAACGCTGAAATCTGACGTCTATAGCTCAAGATATAGCATTTTTAAGCCTAAGGCCTCATGAGGTCAGTACCAAGCTAATAGAGTCCCTTGAGGGTGGAAGTCTGATAGCTCAAGATTTTTCAAAGATGATCGAATTGGTCCATTGCTTGATGTGGAAGCCATGAAGATGAAAGAGCAGATTGATATGTGGTGGAGATGACACTTGATGGAGTATGGAAACATCGTGGAGTTTTTCAAGGGCACAATTCAGAAGGTTCCCTTGCATGCTATGAAGCAGAGATGACAAGTCAAGGAGGTCCACAATAATTTATGGTTGAAGATTTTGATGAACTTGTAGGTTTCAAATCCCACACAGGGGGACTATTTTGCAGATGGTTTCATTCATCCAAGATCAAGGATTATGGGAATGAAGAAAATTATTGAGAAGAGTCAGACTACTTTCAATAAAGGTGTTGGAGATCAGCTGTAGGTACTTAGCTATGATGAATTTTGGGAACAAATTTGTGCAAGAAGTAAAGCTAAAGTAGATGCGGCCTTGGAAGTAGTAGATTTAGTCTCAAAGTATCATGCTTTGGGCAATGTAACACAAGAGAATAGTAAATTTGATGCTAAAACTAAATTAACGGCAATTCTTCAAAGATTTCTTGCATGGGAATTACATCCATTAGTGGATCTTATAGAGATATAGATTGTGAAACAAGTGTTCTGCAAGCAAGTGACTTGACACGGGTTGTTCTTGATGAGTTCAAGACAAACCTTTGCAGGGTATTGATGGATTTTTCAGCATCATGGAAGCATGCGAGGCCAAACTGAACAACAGGATTGTTGAAGGCAATTGCATAGATAAAGTTTTGTATACGATAAAAATTGATGAAATGCAAAAAGTTGTGGAGATAACATGCATGAGAATGTAAATGAATCTATGTTTGTTGCGGACGGCATCTTTATAGCTCTTGATGTCACAGAGCAAAAAGAGGATGCCATTATTGATGAGTTCCTTGCAGGGGCTAATAAAGATGAACTTAACAATTTGGAAGGGATTTCTAATGTATGTACCTATTCAAAGGGGGTGCAAGAAGAAGCTTTATAGGGTGTCAAGGAAATTTTGAGTCACATAGATACATATAAAATAGAAGATGACAAAGAAACATATGAAGATTAACTGAAGTATGAAGTTTAATGTGTCTAAAATTTTTCGAACAATTGAAGTGCAATATATCCAGGTGGTTCTTCTTTGTATGCTTTCTCATGAGCTGCAAGATGAGGCAATTCCTAGCTCTGATAAATGATGAAGACTTTAGGGCTCTACGAGTTCAAAAGAGGTTGTTGTGGATGAAGATTTACAAGTTGAAGTGGTTTTTCATGACCAAGCTAGAAACTCAAGTAAAAATGTGTCCAATGCTACAGGTCTAGATTGTTCCAAGGTTCTTCATGATGGCTACGAAGACAGAGGGGGTGATGATTCTAGATCACAAAGGGTAATGCAAAGGGTGCACAATTTTCTTCCTTTTCTTGGATAGTGTACCAGCTATGGTTGGGTTTGGATGCTCTTTCTAATGATGCTTATGTTAGTGATGTTTTGGATGCTAGTAAAAGGGAGTCAATGCTCTTTAATGTGTGCTAGTAACAAGCTAAACTGAGGCAATGATTGTGTGAAGCTATCTGTATGCTTGCTGTTATGGATAATGATTGGCACTTATCAAAGTATATTCAGGTTAGAGGGGGTGGATGTCGTGATGATGTAGGTCCAAAGGGGGAAACTCAAAGTAGATACCACTTCTTGGGTGCTATCAGCTTTAGATAGATTGTTGGCAATTGTTGTTGAATTGGCATGTTGGTAGAGTTGTGGTTGGCACTACGATGGTTGAGATATATGCCTGATGTGGTGATTTGGCAATGCTCAGCTGGCAATAATTAAGGTTGGCACTAGTTTGGTCGATTTCATGCCAAATATGGTGGTCTTTAGAATATTTTTCCCAATATGTATGCCAAATGTGGCGTGCTTTCCAAAGTAGAAGAGGTCTTTGAAGAGATTTCAAACCCAGATACTACCTCGTGGAATGCATTTATTTTAAGCTACACTTTGACATGAGAAAGGGCATAAGGCTCTTGAGTGCTTTGCACGAATGTAAGCGGAGGGCATCTTTCCAGATGTTATTGCATACATATGCATATTAAAATCATGTGGAAGCGTCAATGTCATAGAGAATGGCAAGGAAATTCATGGGGAAATTACAAATAAAGGGTTGCTTGAGAAGCATGTAAATCTCGACAATGCCTTGGGTGATATGGACATCAAATTTAGTTTACTTGACAGAGCACACAAGGTGTTCAATCAGCTCTTGATTCAAGATGCACTTTCTTGCAATACACTGATCGGAGGCTATGCAAAACAAGGCTAAAGTGAGTAGGCACTCAAGTGTTTTGAGCAAGTCCAACATGAGACATCTCTCCACATTTAGTCACGTTCATATGTGTCTTAATAGTTTGTTAAAATTTAAGAGCCCTTAAAAAGGGCATACAAATCCACAAGAAAATTGCAAATGGAATTTGTGCTAGGCAATGCCTTGGTTGACATGTAAGCCAAATGTGGTGTATTATAGGGAGGCTTCCCAAGGGCCAAAGAGGTGGCTGCCCATTAAGTTAAAGAGGGCATAAGTGTGTGAATTAGGGAAATTTAAAAGAGAAGCATGACACAAGTAGCAAGCAGAGGCATAGGGGGACAAACTTGAGGCTCGTGCTAGGCAGTATGGGTCTCGAACGAGCTCGCATCAGAATCAAAAAATCTCCATCAGCCCTTGGCACGCCGTTTGGTACCATTCTTGCCAAATTTGATGCTACTTGACACAGTAAGCTACAACATCATCACATGGTGTCACATGCCACATCAATCATGGCACTGTGACTGATGGGTGAGAGTCAAAACAGGGTCAAAGGGGGAGATAACAAGGACGTTACGAATCGTGTGAATAAAAATATAGTGAAGAAAAGAGACAAAGGAAGGGAGGAGAGTTATGTGTGGAAGGGCATATTGTTAACTAAGCCAATGTCAGCTAACAAAATTTGCTAAAGGCCAAGATGTACGAAGGCATATTAAAGATAGATGCAAAGAAGCAGTGAAGATTGGAGTTACACATTTGCCCAATTAAATTCAAACCATTGTAATATTTTGTATATGTTACGGGCTCAATGAGAGTTCCAAGCTATAAAAAATAGGATGATTAGTGTGCGTAGGTTGCAGATTTAGTAAGTTATGGAGCCCTAAAGGCCTTTGGCACCCAAAAAATGCATATTTTTACCCTAGGTATATAAGGCAGTGTGTAAATGAAATTAGAGTTCTCAGCCTCATTCGTTGAGACCACTCTTTAGTAGATCTCATGAGGTGTGTGGCTATGGAGTCTTTGAGCTTCTCCTTGCTCATGTGACTTGATTAACACTAATCAAGGCTTAATTCTCTTTCACTATGCCTCTTGCATACTTCTTATGATTGATAATGATGCTTTGATTAGCTAAGTCATAACTCATTAGTAGTAAATCTCACTCTAAAATTGTGTGATTGCCCTCTATTCTTTGTATGTGCATGTAGATTTGATTGGAGTGTGTATGCTCAATGGATCTATGTGTGTGCACTTGTGATTAGTGTGTTGCATGATAGGATTAGTGATGTGTGCGTCTTTGCAATCATTAGTGTGTGTGATTGGGTTCATTTGAGGTGACAAAAGTGGATGTGGAGATTGCCAGACATCATGGCTTAGCTCCTCCATAGGCCAAGAAGCCCACTTCATAGAGTTACCAATTCTATTGCCATGATTAGCTTACTAATCACTGGGTGTTTCCATGCCCTAGCCGAGTAGCTCATTCCTCCGGATTGACAATTATTGTTGGTCATTGGAGCTATGCTACGATAGTACTGCCAACATTTGGCATCGCTATCGGGGAGCAATGGCCTACGCTAGTGTGATTTTTGCATAATTGGATTAGTTTCCTCACTAGTTTCACTTGTGTGTTTATGGTTTTGTGGATTTTGGATGTGTGTGCATGAAGCAATGTGTTCAATTTCCCCTAATTTGTTACCATATCTTGTTTATTGTGTGCCTACACACTCTAATTTCACACTAACCCTTTGCTTATTTCACTAATTTCTGTTTAAATTACACACTAATTTTTTATTAATCAAACGAACATTTTGTGCTTAAGCTTTGATATTTGCCTAATTAGAGGCTTGAATTGCATTCTCACATTGCCAATTTGTGCTAATTGCTTAACGATTTGTTGATTTTGGAATGCGATATTAGGGCTTTGGAGCATCGACGGAAGCGGCCTACACGTTGTGTAATTGGCGGTTGGATGGTGCTATTGGACCCAAATCTTGTGTGGTATGCTTCGCTGTTATCAATTTTTTATTTTGAGCTTTTGATTTTGTACTTTGTATGCCGTCGTAATGCCAAAATTTTCTTGGAATTGAATGTGCAAATTGATGGTTTCATGGCTAATGTGCAATGTTAATTTTCTTAACTACTTGCTTGAATGGTCAATTGCAACTGTGTGTACTAAAATAAAGCGTATGCCTAATTTTAGGTGTGTGTGCACTATTTTGCCCTTGTGTGTGCCCTTAAAAATCAATGTGTGCATAATGATTTTGATAATTTGATGATTTTTTTGTGTTATGGTAATGTCCAATTATACATTTGTGAATTCAAATTGCAATTTCCACATGATTAACCCTTGTGTGTATGCGCCTAAAAAATGGTGAAAATTGCCAATTATTTGTGTGTTTGTGCACGCGCGTGCGTCTAAAAAGTGCTTAATGTGCATGATTAATTCAATTTTTGATTGAAAATTTGATGTGTCTAATGATTAAATGCTGTTTTTTTAAGCTCAAAACATGGATTTACACACTATAAATGCGTCAAATTTTGACCTAATTTTGACGATTTAATTGCATAGTTTTGGATTTTATTCACAAAATTACTTGGCAATTAAATGGATGTGATTATTGATTTTTAATTTGGCTGCACCAATCCCCTATGTGTGGAGTTTTTTTTTTAAGGGAATTTTTTGGGTAATTTTTTGCTAAATTTTGCATTAATCTCAGATTAATTCCATTAAAACTTGATATCTTGCGAGCTTGATGAGCTTTTTTGTGTGTGAATTTACAGCATGACTTTTAGCGCTTTGGTGCCCTCATTTGTTGAGCTTTGAGTCTTTTGTTATTTTGGGGACCAGGCTGTTGATTTTATCCTAATTAGTATTTTCATCAAAAATTGCTATTTTTGGTGTGTTTGTGTATCTTGAAAGAGTCTGATTTGACTGCCGATGATTTTCATAGAAATTTTTGGGAGTTGTTTTGGTAATTTTTAGATTTTTTGATTATTTTTATCGTTTTCAGCTAATTTACGGACTAATTTTGGCATTTTCCAGCATTTCAAAATTAAAAATTGAAAAATTTGCTTCAACATGAGCACCAAAGAATTTTTATGGGTATGCCATGCAGCAAGGCATTGGCATTTGTGGCAAGAACCGGTAAAATTTTGACCTCGACAAAAAATTGACTTCGACGGATTGGTTAGGTGAGAATCGCCTCTTACACCTCTTAAGCTTTAAAAAGTCACAAAAAAAATCCCCTCCCAGCTATCTTAGGAGCGCACAAGATATTATATCTTATCCCCACCCCACTCTTTCTCTCTCTTCCCTTGGTCTGCAAAAAGCGCTTAAAATAGTCTTCCATTTTCTCTCTCTTTCCCTTTAGCCCACGCCAAAGATACTCTCTCTCTCTCTCTCTCTCTCTCTCTCTCTCTCTCTCTCTCTCTCTCTCTCTCTCTCTCTCTCTCTCTCTCTCTCTCAGTTTCCCTGGGTATCCCTGCTCAATGCGTGCCTTCTTCCCTTGCTCCACTACGCTGTCTCCTACACGCACTGCAAGCCACCATCACTGACTGACATATATATGTATATATGTATATATATATGCAAAAACCTAAACATAAAGAAAAAATAGGAAAAATCACAATAAAATTTTCTCCATAAAATATCTTTAAAATTTACAAATAATAGGAAAAGATAGTAAGAAACACAAAAGACAATAAAAAGGCCTAAGAATTCAAAATAAAGGTTTTAGAATTTACCCAAAAATAGTCATTAAAAATTCATTAAAAAAATACTCCTAAACCTTTTTCTTAAAATTCATAAAATTTACAAAAATCACAAAAAAAATCCTTTAAAAATCAAAATATTCTCAAAAAAATTATAGAAAATCATAAAGTGCCAAGAAAAGTCATCAAAGCGTCTACAAAGATAATAAAGAGATTTGGATTCCTAAGTCTTTCAATGCTTCGAGTCAAAAGCTCGATGCTGACAGTCAACAAAGGTACAACAACATCAAAGGCTCCTTACAATAGGCCTAGCTGGAGAATCAAATAGACAATGGAGTCTTCACAGTCAAAGAAGGAAACTCAATCAACAACAGAGGTTATGGCAAAAGAAACCCTTAATGCCAATTTGGTCCTTCAATAATCCTCTTTTTGAGAATTTAAGCTTTCTTTTACCAGATGAAATGTTTATAGTAAGCTCAAGAATGTAAAAAGTCAAGTCACCAGGGTGCAAAAAGCACTCTTTTGGCATAGTTAGGGTTGGGATATTGAGCCACTAAATGAGAAAAGCGTTAGTCCCAAAGCTTCAAATCATATTAAACTCTGTGCTAAGAGTCGTTGTTATTAGGCTTACGCTCAAGTTGGAAGAGTTGAGCATATCTAAGTCGTGTTGCTCATGATGGATGAGATGATCATAAGAGTCTAAGTCTATTAACTTAATCATGGTGGAGTGACGTAGAGTTCAACACTCATGCCCAATGCACAGTAAGATGAGGGAACATATCCTCGACAATGAAAACCCTTCCTAGTTGTAAAGCCACGACATATGCTTTTATAGCTACACTTCCTATCAGAAGAACCCCTCAAAATCTTTCTTGTGCATCATATTTTTTTAAATACATTTCTGTATATGCAGATAGGATGTCCCATCATTGGACATATGTATTAGACATTCTTTTTTGCTTCCACCTTTGCATCTTGAGTGGACTACATTAGGCAAAACAATGTTCCATCATGCTACCCTCTTATATTTGCTACCCTCTTATTTCCATATCCATCACCAAATAATCCATTCAATACTTTGTTAATATTTTCCATGCTAATAAGTACTTCAATAATGCGCATATCCCAAAGGAACTTTTTTCACTAGATTTTTTCCCATTTGTCATCCAGGTTTAGACCCTAATTTAGAACTTCACCATTCTACTTCTCTTACAAGTACATTCTCTTAATAAATAAACAAATCCTCACCATTATGCTGCTACAATGGGCAAATGCAACATCATCTCTCACATCGGAAACAAATTTGGACCAATGAAGGTGCTATAGTGAAATAAATATCGTCAACAAATTCAACAACCAATGAAGACATAGCCCATCCACAACCAATCAACTACCTTCTAGAGCTTCCACGGACACTTCTCAACAGTGCTCGAGGATGGGCACTAAAATCGGAAGGGGGGAATGTTAACTGAGCCAACGTCAATTAACAAAAGCTACTAAAGGCCAAGACGTACAAAGCCATATCAAAGACAAATGCAAAGAAGCAGTGAAGATTGGAGTTACACAATTTTTACAATTTTCCAAAATGGCCATATATTGTAAATTCCCAATTTAATTCAAGTCATTGTAATATTTTTAATGTGTTATGAGCTCAATGGGAGTTCGAAGCTGTAAAGAATAGGTCAGTTAGTGTTCCGAGGTTGTAGAGTCAGTAAGTTATGGAGCCATAAATGCCTTGGGTGCCCAAACAATGCATATTTTTACCCTACGTACATAGAGGAATCCCAAACCTCGAGCAAGTTCTTGCAAGCGATCCCAAAAACCAAGCAAAATAGCGGAAGTTAAAACTTAGGAAATTACAAAGCATTGAGGGTATTTTTTAATACTTGTGCACCCTATAATGAGAGGGTGAAAGTATGTGTATCTATACAGTTCAAACATCGTAATATCACGTTATAATTCAATGGTGTCATTACAGTGTGTATGAAGCTTTGCTACAATTTATGCATTATATCTAAACTTTTATCGTGTTCAATATGGCTTCCCTACCTTTAAAGCGCCCACCATGTGGAGAGAAAAATATCCTTTAAAAATGAACTTACCAAATTCATGGTAATAATGTTAAAAAATAGTGATTGTTGCTAGCTCTATTTGAGAGTGTTATTGGAGGTGTGTTTTGCATTGTTCAAAATGCTACCTTCTCTCTCTCTCTCTCTCTCTCTCTCTCTCTCTCTCTCTCTCTCTCTCTCTCTCTCTCTCTCCCCCCCCCCCCCCTTCCCCCCCCCCCCCCCCCCTTGCTATGGTAACCTCTACTTTGACTCTTGGCTCAATGATGGTAATAGATGTAATCTGCTTCACCACCTGAAAGGAGCTATGAAGATCGATACCCTCTTTTGCACTCGCATTTCAAATCGGTCCCATGTGTTGGTGCGAGACCTATGGGTGGTGATGTGCAGCACTTTGGTGGGCATTCTCACAAATCCTTTAACTTTCACCTTCTTGTCTGTTGAGCCTTGAGCAAGTTTGGCACTCACTTTTTTCAAGGTTCTTGATATTCTTTGATGACAAAGTAATTCGGATTCTACTCTAGCCTTTGCAGAAGACCCTTGTTGTTTGCTAGCTCAGTGCCAAAACAAATAGGACAAACCATTTTCCATGCCCATGACAATTTTTACATACGTCCTTCCAAGGCATATTTTTTGCATCTGCAAGGTAGATTACTCTTGTTCCAGCACCCAAGCATATGGAGGAGAGAAACCACCCACCTGTAAAAGTAGGCACCCCCATTATCTTGCTAGAAGGATCACCGATATGCTACGATGAGGAGCACCTTTGGGTTCATTAGCTTTCAAGCTAGTGGGTTTTGCAAAAATGGAGGCATGAACGATCAATGGTGTAGGGGGCATTTTGCAAAGAGAGAGGCATATTAGGAAGGGAATGAGGCATATTATGAAAGGAATGTCTTTGAAGGAGAAGTTCAAAGTGAGTGAAGGCCAAGAGCAATGGAAATGAACAGAGGGTGGCCTTGAGAATGAAAAAAATCTTTGCAATGCAGGTGAAGAGGAGAAGCACAGGCACTCCACGGTAGCACAAAGTGTGAGAGAAACTGCAATCAAAGAGAGAGGGAGAGAAGGGGAGGGGGGGGGGGGGGGAGAGAGAGAGAGAGAGAGAGAAAGAGAGAGTGCAGAAGAGTCACATCCAAGCTCGACCGCAGGATGGCTATCTCACTTGACTCCACGCACAAGAGGCGGGCAACAGTTGGAGGCAAGAAGAAGACATGGTGCAAGAAAAGAAAATCCAAGCTGGGTCGGCAACCAAGCATGAAAAAGTTGTCCAATAACAAGACATTTGGATCAAAAGCAACGACTAGGAAGACTTGTATCTTAGATTTTGTCTACAATGCATCCAATAATGAGCTTGTTAGGATGGCATAGACATTTATGAAGTCTACCATTGTTCAACTTGATGCTGCACCTTTCCGCCAGTGGTGTACCTAGCACTTATATGGTGTGGACTTGGGAAAGAAGAAAATAGCTTCCACTCTCAAGAAGGAAGCTAAGGGCATAGATGCTACCCCAGGTGAAGGGGAGAAGAATCAAAGCAAAGTGCATGTCCAGCAGAAGATATCTAGTCATAATGACAATCGCAAATTGGATCCTCATCTAGGGGATCGAATTGTAAGTGGACGCTTTTTGGCTTGCATATCATCTTGTCCTCGCCAATGTGGGCGAGCCGATGGTTACATTTTTGAAAAAGAATTCTATTAGAAGAAGATCTGAAGGAAGAAAGGAAAGGGTAGTCAAAGAGAAATTGGATGCAAAGTCCCCTGAGTTCTCTCTCTCTCTCTCTCTCTCTCTCTCTCTCTCTCTCTCTCTCTCTCTCTCATAGTGGGAACTTTTGCTTGCATAGTGGGTTGATTGTGAATTAATCCAAGACAAAGGTTATGCTTGTGAAAACCAACCATAAGGAGAATCCATGCATTGTGTACAACAATGAGACACTTGAATTTGTTGAGAGCTTTAAGTACCTTGGCCTTGAGGTTCCATCCAATCACAAGTGGCATGAATGTGCTATGCATCGTTTGGAAGCGGAAAAGAGAGAATATTATGCATTTGAGAACATGTGTAATGCGGGAAACATCAAGTGTTGGGTTCTCAAGAAGTATCTTTTTGATGCATTGGTGACACCGATTCTTCTTTATGGAGTTGAAGTGTGGGGTGGGAGCATCTCAAAGTCTACTTGGAAAGAGTTTGAGAATGTCCAAAAGCATTTTCTTACAAACTTTGTCCAAGTGAAGACACAAACACCATATATGCTCCTACTTCTTGAGTCTGGATGTCTTCCAATTGAGGTTATGGGCATGGAAAGGGTTGTGGAGTACATGATAAAGATGTGTCAAAACCCCTCACATCGACTTCCTACAATAACAATTGCATGGGAAGCAAGCAAAAAAGTTCAAAAGACGCATAAAAGCAAGATCTTGAGCAGGGGATGGATGCAAGACATAAAGAAGTGGTTTGGGAGATGGGATGCATTACACTTGCTACATGATGCTTCAATTGACTCCCAAGCGAATGAAGCTTTTCTACAACGCCAATGTATTATGGCTTGGGAGAAATCCGATGGGTCACGCTTCATACATTACACCACCCATATTGCATCCAACTACAAAACCATGTTCTTTGCTGAAAGAGAAAATCGTACTCACACTTACATGCTTGAGCCTATCCCCTTGTCAACGATATGCACTATCATAGTCATTCTGCTTAGCTCCCATTTCCTTTGATGTGAGATAGGGCGTTGGGGCAATGGAGAAGAGTCAAATCGATTGGGCACATTATGCTCACTGCAAGTTCGAGAGTCTGAGTACCACACACTACTAGAGTGCTCAGCTTTTGGTCACATCCGAACTTTCTTCTCTCACATTTTCAGCCATAACTTAGACCTACACACTTTTCTCTCCCAGCCAAATTGTGGTCTCTACATTGGGACTCTCATCACCACAATTTTGGAGCATCAAGAGACTCATCAACCATACACATACTACATCACATGTAACTTTGGTCCCGTAGGTCATATTTGACCTCCAAGGATGATAATAAAATCTATCCATCTATCTATCTATCTCTCTCTCTTGAGGAAGAAGTAGCGTAGGTCATATTTGACCTCCAAGGATGATAATAAATTCTATCTATCTATCTATCTCTCTTCAGGAAGAAGCAGTCTATTATAGAAAAACTTTACAATCATGAAAGATAGAAGACATGAGCTTGCCACAGACCACTTACAGAAAGAGGCATAAATGGGTGAGCAACATGCTCCTCACAAATTGTGAGCATTCTTGCTAGTGAACTTGATTGTGGTGGGGTTTATATTCTCTCCAATAGAGCGCAAGTTCATGCCAACACCCTTGCGACTGGCGTTCACTTTCTCGTGGTATAGTCCGTCCTTGGGATGAAGATACTGCACCTCGCCATTAGGAAACACTCGGTAGAACTGGTAGTTAATTTTAAACTTGGAACACAGCTTGGTGCCAAGGGCAAGGCACTGCTCCTTCCTAGCAAGCTTCAAAAGATTTGGCCCCAACCTCATGATCGGAGCCCCTCCCATCGGCATCTCAAAGATTTGTTCCTTCGGCGACTCCAATGTGATCACATAGAACTCCTCCACCTGTGCCTTCCTCAGACGCCCTCCTGTATAGCCCCCAAAGATCGGCAATGGTGTATCCTGCTTCAGTTGAGGTGGTGTGAACCCGGTCAGAGCCTCATCAGTGGCCATTGACATAACAACCATGAAAGGGAAGTGGGGCCAACCTTGGTTGCTGTGAGAGCAAAGGCTATGGTCAAGGACACCATTGCTCTTCTTGGGCTCACAGACTACACAGGAGTAGGAGAAAGTCTCTCTCTCTCTCTCTCTCTCTCTCTCTCTCTCTCTCTCTCTCTCTCTCTCTCAAGGAGTGTACGCTGGAGCGAGAGACAGAGAGAGACTCTCATTAGGAACGTGAGTGCGCCCGCAAGAACTACAAGGGCAAAAAATTCCTAAAATACCCTTGTATCTATTTTTGGTTGGATTGTTCAAGATTTTTGATCTTTATTCCTTTTTGACAATTGAGATCCATTTTTGCGTGCTTAGCAGGTAATTTGTCACAAATTACCTTGCAAAAAAAGGCAATTATGTCTAGAGATAATGAAGCAATTCATCTCCAAAGCCTACATTATCAATCCAAATTCTCGATTTAGCATCTTATATTGATAAGCAATGAGTCTTCTTATGAAAAGCTACAAACTTTTTAATCTTTGAAGAAATTTAATTTCACAACCAAGGGTATTTTGGGGATTTTGGAAAATTTGAAGGGCATTTTGGGAATTCATGACAAAATAGTAGGGGTATTTTGGGAATTTCCACAAATTAGAGGGGTATTTTGGCAATTCTTCCTTTAAATATCTAACCAGCTGAAAAGGCACAATGTCAAGGATTGGCTCCGAGTCATCGCTTCTAAGAAGGACAAAAATGTGTACGAATTGAGATACTTCAATATCGCAAAACGAGAGAAGAAGATTGTTTTAATGTTGTAGGAAAGTATCCCAAGAGACCTTAAAGATCTGTCTGACAAGAGAGAGAGAGAGAGAGAGAGAGAGAGAGAGAGAGAGAGAGAGAGAGAGAGAGCAGTGTTCACAAAAGACTTTTCTAGCAACCACTGGAAAAAGGAGAGCATTGGAAATCTCTCGGTTTTTAATGAAAATTTTAGGGTTTTTACCATTAAAATCCTCCAGCTTTAGCCGAGTAGAAAAGGGTAGATAAAGATAAATAAAGGGAGTATAAAATTTGAGCCATATGTATTGGAAAAAAATTTGGTGCAAGGTTAGGTGACCCTCCAAAGTAGCCGAGACTTTTCAATTTTTGTCCTTTAAAAATACAATAAAGGCTGTTTTTTGTGAAGAGCGACACACACACACACACACACACACACACACACACACACACAGAGAGAGAGAGAGAGAGAGAGAGAGGAATTCCAACCTGACGAGCTTGCCGTCGACAAGGCCTAATATTTTACAACATAATGTCTGTTTGTTTTGTTATGCTTTCTCTCTCTCTCTCTAGCAGGGCAAATGGAGTACGATACTAGAGAGAGAAGAGCAAGAGATTATAGCAAAAATGGCAAGCTTGCCATCAAGTAGGCCAAATATTTTACATTGTAACGTTTGTTTTTTTGTTATACTCTCTCTCTCTCTCTCTCTCTCTCTCTCTCTCTCTCTCTCTCTTTCCTTCCTTTCTCAAATAGTCAAGGGAGAAAAGCTTGAGGACAACAAGGTTTGAGAGTTTAAAGAGAAAACCCTCAAAATGGGTCCTTACCCCGGATGAGGTGTCATGCTCAAGTAGGGCCAATAGTACTACGAATGAGTATGCCATAGATTTTACCCCCATCTTTCTTCTTATGTTTTTAATGCTTAATGAGCTTGACAACAACAACAAGGGCTCCCAAGCGATTGGAAAGGGGAGGGGGATCTCAAGTTTCATGAGTCATTTGCCCGCATCCAATCCGCAATCCCCATCATACAATGTGATCCAGCAACAATCACTTCTCTTGCACGTGAACTTCGCACCAATCATGCAATCTACACTTTCAAAACTAAGGTGGATTGAATTGAATTTCTTGAGCAATCAAGGATTCTAAAAGACACCAAAATGTAGATTGCAGAAGATCTTACACCCGCTCAACTCAAGAAAAAGAAGGCAGAACTACAAAAGATGCAAGAATCACGCACAGCAGGGAAATGGGCAGCCTACCGAGGAGATAAAGCCATTATTCAAAGTTTCAAACTCCCAAACCGGCTCCCTCCTCACCCCCTTCTGCATAGATTTTGCTCATCTTATCTTATCTTACCTTTTTTTTGGACCCTCAGTCCTTAACTAAGATGTATCCCAAAATCCCCCCATGTTTGTAATGTTTTGTCTTTGGTCCCATAGGTCATATCTGACCTCCGTGGACGACAATACTCTCTCTCTCTCTCTCTCTCTCTCTCTCTCTCTCTCTCTCTCTCTAGTTTCCCACGATGTTAAAAATTCTCTTCTTTTTCTTCTAAGTCCTTTACTAATTTTCCCTTTTTGTTTCTCTCTCTCTCTCTCTCTCTCTCTCTCTCTCTCTCTCTCTCTCTCTCTCTCTCTCTCTCTAGCAATCAACGGCGAATGCCAACATGGAGTCCTAGATCTAGCAATTTCGTCCAATGAGTAGCAATTTAGGAACTATCCAACAACTATATGCAAAATTTTGTAGTGTATCTTATGTAAACAATGTTTGTCACAGATTTGGCAAAGTCATAGATTTTGAAGTGTTTCTTATGTAAACAACGTTTGTCATAGACTCTTGTCACAGATTCAACAAAGTCACAATTTTTAGCCAATTACAAATATATTAAACCCTAAATTTTGTGAACAATAGCCAATGGTTTATGCTACTTCCTACTACTTACCAGGGTGGAAATAATCAAGTAGCACTATAAGAGGATCATCACTATCATTTTGAAGTTATGGTCAAGTTTGGAAAGAAGATAAAGAATATCACCTTACAAACCATGAATAATGGGAGCTTAGTTACGGTTCATACAAATTACCTTGCCTTCACAAATTACCTTGCTCGGACGTTTTTTCTCGGGGTTTGATAGGACTCATCTTGTGTGCTTGTTCTCTATTCTTTGTGTGTGCATATAGGTTTGATTGGAATATGGATGCTCAATGGATCTATGTGTGTGCACTTGTGATTAGTATGTTGCATAATAGGATTAGTAATGTGTGCATCTTTGCAATCGTTAGTGTGTGTGATTGGGGACAAAGTCTTTCCCTAGAGGGTTCTTTTTTCCATTTGGCAGTCAAGAAAACGGAAGTGTGAGCCCCTGGACTCAAAGGCTATTCTAGAAACATGCTGGTGGCAAAAGCATTGCAGTGAAATGTAAGATTTGATTGCCCTTTGATGTATTCTTTCTTAGTTTTCCCTGTGCAAAGGATATTCCAGGCTCTTTGTAATTTTTGAGTTTTAGGCAATTCAAGCTCAACTAAGCTTTTTTTTTTTAATTAAGACCCTACCCAAAAAAAACATGGAGGGGTTTTAGTATACAAATTTACAAATTTTAATTTTGTGTTTGAAGGTTTCTAAAATTTCTACAAAAAAGTTTTTTTCCAATGGTGGCAACATATAAGGCCTACATATTATTCAGCTTTGAATGATCTCTTTTCTTGTTGCCTATGCCGTCGAAGGCGGTGGAAGTCTCACTCAAGGACACAAAAGTGGTAATGCTTATAGGAGCATTGAAGATCAAAATTTCCTCCTAGTCGTGGGAAGTGAAAATTTTCATGTCTTTTAGGAAGGGCAGGCTTTGGTGAACACCATATAAGTAAATTTGGAAATTTCCCAACTCACACTCTCAAAAAGAGTTTAACATTTGACCACATCGTCAAATCTTAGACAAAGTTTTGAGAGAATGGCTCAACGGATATTTTCAAGTACTACCTTGTAGAAGGATTCGGTCATTAAAAAAAAATTGAGATATTTCTATATGGTCAAATCTTAAAGACATTGGGGATTCCCAAAGTGGCTCTAAAGTCTCAAACTTTCTAATATGGCATTGGTGGAACCCATCCTAGGAAAGAGTAGGGTATCCTATCAATCATTTGACACTATTGTTCATATATCGTCCTTTGTTTCTTTCTTGGCCAATCGAAATTTCTCAATCAAAGCTATACCCCACCAATATAGACAAGTAGAGAGAGAGAGAGAGAGAGAGAGAGAGAGAGGTGTTCAATTGGTTCATGTTAATCTGTTGTTGTAAGTACACTCTACTTTTGCAATATGAGCTAAAATTTCCTAGTTGGACTTAGAGAGCTCATTGGGAACTTATTCAGCCCTCATGCAATACTAGAAGTGGGATTTTATGTGATCATTGCATACTGAGAAGTGGGCCAATTTCTTTGGAATTCATTCCTAGATGAACAAATCCTTTCCTCGGCTGCACATCAACATTGAAATGTTCCCCTTGTTGTCCTTATTTTTAAACCTTTTGCTAGAATCTAGAATCATCCTCTGTAGTGACTTTTGTGTAACACATAGGATTTACTTGGGGAGAATTGGTGATCATTGAGTGTAAGAACTACAACAAGATTCAAGGCTTTTGTCCCAAACTAGTTAGAAGAGTTAATCCGAAGACTTTTTGGGGTTTAATACAATTCTAACCCACTATGTTATCATGTAGAAGCAAACTCAACAATATTGTTGGATTTGGTGGACACTAGGACCATGAAAAAGGGATGACTTGGAAGAGGTGAGCATGGAAGAGAAGGAAGAGGAGGCCCCTCTAGAGTTCACATAGATAGAGAGGTACCACCCATGCCCCCAACACTAGAACAACACACCTCAAAACCCATGAACTATGTTAAAGGGTGATAGCATGTTTAGGTGGTACCAAAAAGGAGTGTCTTTGACACTCCTTTGGGAGAAGATGAAATGGGTGGTGGGTTATTCATTTTCATTTTATATAAAGGAAAGATAAATTCTTTTTGGCTAAGAGGTTTGAATTTAGGCGGGCTGGAAATTCCATTTCACTTTAATACTAAAGCTTAAAGTAACAAATTGCCTGCGTATTTAAACTCCCTCTCGCCACCACTCCTCTGGGCTCTCTGCAGTGCTTCCTCAATGGGTCCTTCCACCTCTTGTGCCCATTCTCTCTCTCTCCCCCTCTCTATCTCTCTCCATAGCCTTCGCTATCGGGCTCGTGCAATGTTTGTAGGCTTGCGGACTCAGTGCTCGCTCTCTCTCTCTCTCTCTCTCTCTCTCTCTCTCTCTCTCTCTCTCTCTCTCTCTCTCTCTCTCTCTCTCTCTCTCTCTCTCTCTCTCTCTCTCTCTCTCTCTCTCTCTCTGTGTGTGTGTGTGTGTGTGTGTGTGTGTGTGTGTGTGTGTGTGTGTGTGTGTGTGTGTGTGTCTATGAGTACTATGGCACTGTTTTGACTGTCTTCATTGTCGTGTCAATAGCATCCTCGCACGTTCCACATGGGATCACATAATACTCATAATGGCATTACAAACCCCCTTTACCTTCCTCCATTATCTGATACACACCATATCCCAAGGGATCTTCTACCGAGTCTATGAAACTATTTGGCTGCAAAGAAACAGAACAAAGAACCATGCAAAAAATGATGGCATGAGCACGAGAGGATGGTGAAATTGATGAGCAGCAGGCAAATAAAATCTGTAGGGCAGTTGCTAAATGTTGGTGTAATCAAACAAACGGTCTTTTCGAGGGTCTTCAATGGAGCATTCTACAGCAACTTCTCAGTCATCCAAATTTCTCAGTGTTGCAACCCACATCGGAGACAATTGGGAGGCTGATTTTCTCTAACATTTGTCATACATTATCTGAGGTGAAGTCTCCTCGTTCAAACAATTAGCTATTTTTGAAACAGGCTAATTTCATGGCATGCCTCAATGGAGTCAATGAGGTTGATAATGTAATGAGCAATAATGATGTTTTGAAGGCATTAGGACTTCATCAAAGAAATGTCACGGGAGCCAGATTTCGGCTGTAAACTGATATGGACAATGGGTCACTTCCCTAAGACACATGTCAACGTCAACAACATAGGACCAGTACCTTAACAATCAAAATCAGAGAAATCGTGTTTCAATTCTCGTCAATGGAAACTCGCATCTCCCCAAACAAGAAAGATGTTGTTTGAAAGAGAATCGGCAAGAGGGCACATGTGGTGCATCCGGTGCATCTCCTCAATTTACCTCAGGTATATCAGCCGGAACATCTTTAAAGTGTGTCACAATGCTTTAGTTAGTAATTTTGGGTGCTTGCCAAAGCTTTGAAATGCTTTATAAGTGTCTCAGAGTGCTTCAAAGTGCATCACTTACAGCTTGCAAATGCTTGAAAGCGCTAGAAAAGTGCATCTATGTGTGCATGAAAGCACAAGTGCTTGAAAGTATTTCAGAGTGCTTCCAAAGTGCACTAAAGTGCTTCATGGTGCTTGAAAGTGCCACAAAGTACCTTAGAGTGCTTTGAAGTTCTTTCTAAACTCTAAAGTGCTTCGGAGTGTTGCAGAGTGCCATAAAGTGCCTCAGAATACCCTTAAACAGCATTAAAGTGCTTTCAAAGCCCCTTAAAGTGCACTTCAGAGTGCTTTCAAGTGCCCAAAAGTTCTTTGAAGTGTTGCAGAGTGCTTTAAAGTGTTTCAAAGCACTTCACAGTACTTTAGAGTTCTTCAGAGTGCTTGAAAGCATCAAAAAGTGCTTTACAGTGCTTCAGCATACTTCAAAATGCCACACAATTCTATTTAGTGCACTAAAGTGCCCCAAAGTGCTTCACAGTGCTTTAAAAGTGCTTCATAGTGTTTGAAACTGACACAAAGTGCTTCATAGTGCTTGAAAGTGCCACAGAGTGCTTCAAAGTGCTTTGAAGTGTCACAAAGTGCTTGAAAGTGATTTTAAAGAGCCACCAAGTAGTTTAGAGTGCTTCCAAAGTGCACCAAAAGTGTTGGTAAAGTGTTTCAGAGTGCTATCAAGTGCCACAAAGTCCCTGAGAGTGCTCTTAAAGTGCACTAAAGTGCTTCAGAGTGCTTTCAAGTGCCCCAAAGTGCTTTACAGTGTTGCAGAGTGCTTCAAAGGGCACCAAAGTGCATGACAAGTTGCTTGAAAGTGCCACGTGGTGCTTGAAAGTTCCACAAAGTGTTTCATAGTACTTTCAAGTGCCCCAAAGTGCTTAAAAGTGCCCCAAAGTGATTTGGAGTGTTCTCCAAGTGCACTGAAGTACTTCACTAGTGGACACCAACTGCCACTCTTCACCAACTCTCATTGCTCAACCAACCCCACCTCACTTTGGTTGAAAAGGTGGAGAAATGAAATACCTACTTTTTTTGTGGACAAAAGGTGAATTCATACCTACTTGTATGAAAATACACCCCGAGGTGGTAGTATGTAAGTGTTGCAACTAGATTTTAGTACTTTATAGTATTTTTAAATGTCTTTTGTGTGGCAGAGGGATTTGTACATACGGTTCCATGAGGCTCATCCTAACATTAGGATGTCCCTTAGATGCTTTGAGGTTCTAAAGACATACTTTGTATGCAAGTTGAAGGACCGCAACACCTACTATTGTGAATACCATGCTCAGCTTGTTTACTTGAAGGAAGGCTTAAATCAGATGTGTCATGGAAGATACGAGCTACATGGAACATCATGCTTTTGCAGTTGTCTTGTGTGCAATCCGAGAGGTGGAATAGCATAATGCACATCATCAAAAACCACATTTTCATCCTTGACAGAACTATGGGAGTCTGTATTGTGTCCAAAAACAACTGATAGTGCTTCTCACCACAGCAAATGTCTTTTGGGAACATGCATTGTTTGTAGGATTGCATTAGGAAGAGAATGGGGTCTAGGAGGGCCTCTTTATTTGGCAGCTTAAGGAAGTCAAACCTTTAGTATTAAGAAAATAATCAAAGGACAACCTTTGAATTCAAACAGGTAAAATGGCTAGTTTATTTGAATTCAAAGTTTCCCCCCAAAATGGAATTTAAAATCTAGCGGGTAAAACCACATCATGTAGCATATCTATGGAAAGAGCTCAATGTGTAGATTTCAGATCTATGATCTCTACTCAAATTGTAGATCATATGTGGGAGTTATGGGAGGCCGAAAATCATAAAATTTTCCACCTCCTTTTTGGGGGGAAAAGTGCATCATTTGACCACTCTTACACATCTCTGACATACCCACCATTCTTGCACACATGGCGTACACCTATTCATCAAAATGTTAATCACCTCTATAAGCTCATTGTGGCAAATAAAGAGGCTCTCCTACATCCCATCCTCTTCCTAATGAAAGTCTCTTGTTGTGTCTTGTCGAAGAGAGTGATGGTATCTCTAGAATGACTGCCAAGATTTTTGACAAGGTTCCTACACAAGAAAAGGATGAAGAAGGTCTAGATAAATGTCGAAAAGACCTCCTGGTTCAGCAGCTCAGACTAATGAGTTTCATTTTTGTGCTCCGAGGGAAACTAGGGAAGTTCATCAAACACAACTACTTATACAGGTGGCAATCTCAACAAATCAAGGAGTGTTTGGTCAATTTTCATGACAACGTGGTGGTGTCTATAGTGGATTTTGCAGAGATTTACTCCTTCAAGGTGCAGAACGAGATCCAGTCAATGCATTGGTATTCATCTTAGGTCACAATCTTTGTTTACATTTCCTACTCACGTGATGCGCTTGGTGCTATACAAAAGACGACTCACTTCTACATATCTGGCGACAAGACACATGACACTTTGTTTATGCAGCACTGCAAAATGAATGACTACAAAGACACGGCTATAGTTTCAAGCAACATTGGGTGTGGTCGGATAGTGTTGTGTCACAATTCAAAGCAAGGCAGCCATTCTTTTTTGTTGCATGATTCTTCAATATGAAAGGTGTCGAAGTGATGCACAATTTCTTTGCTTCATGCCATGGAAAGGGTGAACACGACGGGGTTGGTGCAGTGGTCAAAAGAGCCCTCGCACAGGAGCAGTTGAAATCTGACAAGTGGGAGCTGCATAATGTTTCAAGCGTTGTTGCATTCCTCAATGCAACTCTCAAAAATCAATGCCCACAGACAGGCAAGAAAGTCGATCGTGCTTTCTAGGAGGTCAAGCTCGGTGATGTCGATAGAGTTATAGAGTGGGATTGCAAGCACATGGCAGGGTCTCAATCGTGGAACTGTGTCATTGGCTATAGTCAGACGGATATGCACAGACTAAGGCACAGATTTCTCTCTTGATTTTGTGGTGCGTGCATCAAAGGTCAATGGAGGAGATGTGCCAACAAAGATCATGTGCAGAGTGGGTATACTTGCAAAAACAATCCACAGTTACGGATGAAAGCGAGTGAGAAGCATCAAGCGAGGATGAGGAGGAATACACCCCCATGTATGCTGGCCACCACGATGACTTGAGCAATGCCTTGATGGTTGGCCATAACTTCAGTGATTGCAGAGGAGGCAGGTGCAGAATTCTACGTCCTGAAATGCACCAACACAAAGCACCTGGCCAAAACAGATTAAAAGGATCAATGGCAAAACATCATTAAGAAAAATTTGTATGCAGTTGAGGGCCTATTCTATGACAAGGTAAATGGCCAAGATGATACTTATGTCCTTTTGGACAACAAGCCCACTGCACTAATCTACTCCCATCTGGTGCGATGCATCAGGTTTTCCATGTCCCTGAGGGAAGGTGAGCATAATGTACATGACATGGCAAATGACATATTTGAGCAAATCTATAACAACATGTCCCCAAAGGAGAACTTGTAGGATTTATCTCTGTAAATTTGACCTTGGCCAGCACTTTTAACAGTATCTAGCATTTTAATTTTTTTTTAAAAAGGAGTCAGTGAACTATATTGAAGAGAATTAGGAAGGATAACATCAAAGCTGAGGGGGGATCACCTGACTACTACCCTCTAAAATTACAGCTAATCACCCATGTTAAAAGGCTAGCACTTTTCACAGTAGAGTGATAAAAGACGTCTTTCAAAACACATGAAATCACTTTTAAGCACTTTGCCAATTGACAAGCACTTTACCAGCCCCCCTGAACCACTTTACTAGCCCCCAGAAACACTTTTGAGCACTTTACCAACCCCTTGTACCACTTGACTAGCTCTTGGACCACTTAGGACCACCTGACCAAAACTTTTAAGCACTTTATACTACATGACAAGCACTATAAACCACTTGACCACACACTAAACCACTTGGCCAGCACTTTGTACCACTTGACAAGCACTCTAAACCACCTGACCAGCACTTTGAACCACTTAACCAACCCCCTGAACCACTTGGACAGCACTTTGTTCCACTTAACCACCATATACCAGCCCCCTGAAAAACTTGACTAGCTCTTTTGACCATTTAGGACCTCCTGACCAGCACTTTATACCACTTGACAAGCCCCTTGAACCACTTAATCACCCCCTTGAACCACTTGGCCAACACTTTTTACCACTTACAAGCACTCTGAACCACTTGACCAGCACTTTGAGCCACTTGACCAACCCCCTAAACCACTTGGACAGCACTTTGTACTACATGACCACCACTTAACAACCACTTGACCAGCTCTTTGGACAACCTAACCAGCACTTTATACTACTTGAAAAGAACTATGAACCACTTGACCAACTCTTTGGACCACTTAGGACCACCTGACCAACACTTTGAAGCACTTTATACTACTTGACAAGCATTATTGACCACTTGACCACCACCCACTTTTAACCACTTGACCACTTAACCAACACTTAACACCAATCCAGTTGACAGCAGCAGTAACACTTGACTTACAAAATTCTTCATAGTATATTCAGGTTTAGATACAAGGACAATTTTCTTTACAAGGAGTTAGCTTTTTCAAGGAGTAGAGTCAGTTAGTTAGTAGACTACTTTGGCCATTCTTGTCGACGTGGCCGCTTATAATTGGTTGATGGACCTGGCATTTTCGGTGCAAGAATTTTATGTTTTGCCCGTACTTTTCCATGTGCCAGATTCCAATCCAATTGTGCAAGTTCATCCGTCTTGGCATCAAATAGACATTCCCTAACATTCTTGGCTCTGTCAGGAATCTCAGCCCACTGTATTATAAATGAGGCAACATCTTCTTTGAGGAAATTTTCCCACTGCCTCTCGTTTTTCTTTTCTATCCCAGGCAGAATGACAAAATTACTGGGATCATTGAAGTACATCTTATAAAGGGAATCATCCAGCAGTAAAGTGTTAGACTTATTGAACTTAGGAAAGAGGTGCCAAAAGGTTTCTAGTTTTTTTAAAAACATTTTCTTTGGGGAGTTTCCATATTCCCAACTGCTAACATGGCAACAGTTATGTGTCAGCCACCCACTCAGACAACACTTGGCCTGAGATAGGCACTTGTCTATACCCTTCTCAAGATTGCGACAGGTGCGCGACGACCACAGAAAAGTCTCTACTATCTGACTAAGTCCAAGAAAGAATAATTCTGCATTGTTTCGTACATAGTAGGTGACAGTATCATCCCCCTTTACTTTGTCAAAGTACAGTGTGTTTAAATCTGGGGGTTCCAATCCTTTGCGCTTATCATGCACACAAGCAAGCACATTGTTGAAGTCTACAATTACTACCAAATCTCTATGGACTAGGAAGTGAGACATTGGTTCGTAGCAAGGAAGCTCGCAATCAATGTGATCTACCTCATTAGTGGGAAGTGGGGGTTTTGAGCCAACCACACGAATTTTAACTACAGAGCACAAATGGAGAGAAACTAAGAGAGAATACTTAAATTTATATTTCCAGGAAAAAAGATACAAAGCTGCAATCTACAAAATATGGCATGAAAAAAAAAATGATTGAAAGTTTCAAAAAGCTAAAGCTTCTTTCATGCTCTGGTTTTTGGGGGGAGTATGCCAGTACTCTTTTTGGGGTCCTCGGACAGCTCGTCCTCCATCTGCTTCTTTCTCTTCTTCCGCATCTCCACCGCTACAAATTGCGGGTTGATTCCATTTCAGGATCCTCTGCCTCAGCTACATTGTCCTCCTTATAGGCATCAGTACCTGGGCAGCATATTGTGACCACAATGAAGATGGTGACCATGATTCAGACATGGGAGGAGACAGATATATAAAACTGACATTACCTTGGTTTCTTGTGGTGGACGGAGTTGTCTCCTTCAAAATGTCTCGGTCACCACCCTCAATAGTTTTCCCATCTTCAAAGTCCTTGTACTTCAGCAGCATGGCGTCAAGGTCAAAGACCTTGTCCACATCGTGCATAGACGATGTGGAAGCTTCTTCTCAGCCATTGGCTTAGCTGAACCAACGCACACAATTAGTCTCCACAACAGATTAGCATAAGTTCTGTTGTATAAAATGACCAACCTACCTTCAAGCTCCTCATAAGAATTCCCAAGTGCCCAGCATCTTGCTATATGGGGTATCTCCCATTTACAGTCTGGTACAACACACTTGGGATCATCATCACTGACCATTGAAAAGTAGAACGGATGGTATCTATGGACACCTGGCAACTGAAAGACACCGGCCGCATATTTTCCCGACAGTTCTTGACCACAGGCCACACAATTTCCAGACAATAAAACAGTATCCATACTAAATTTAGACTTGGTAGGTGGAGTGGGCACTAGAAGAGCCCTGTCCTCTCTTCTCATAAACTTGATGGACCCCTTCATGAAGGAGGCCTGCCTTCTAAACTCACCAAGCTCTCTGTCCATTTCCTGAACTATTTTTTGTACAAACAAAGGAAGATTATTACACAACCACCCATAATGGAGGACATGCAAGCCCTAGCTGCAGACACTTGCAAGCACCTTGAAGCACTTGCTGGAACATTCAAGTACTTGTAGACACTTGCAAGTGCCTGCAAGTGCTCTATCTGTCCACTTGAAACACTTTGAACGGCACTTACTAGCACTTTGAAGCACTTTCACCCACCTGCAAATACTTGCAGGGTCTTAAAAGTGGTTAAAAGTGCTTAAAAGTGCCTCAAAGTGCTCTAAAGTGATTGCAAAATAAACCTTTAAGCACTTTGAAAGAATTTTGATGCAATTTTAAGCACTTTGAAGCACCTTCAAGCACTTGCAGGACTTTGCAAGTGGTTGAAAGTGCTTCAAATGCTTTAATACCCCTACAGGTGGTTCAAAGTGCGTAAGGCACTTTTTAGCACTTGCTGGCATTTGTAGGTGTTTAAAAGTGCTTGGAAGTGCTTGCAAGTGCTCAGTTTGTCCACTTGCAGCACTTTGAAAAGCACTTGCTAGCACTTGGAAGCTCTTTTTAGCACTTTGAAGCACTTTCAACTACCCGCAAACTCCTAAAAGTGCTTAAAGGGTCCTAAAATTGCTTCAAACTGCTTTGAAGTGGTTAAAAGTGCTCTGAAGTGATTGCAAAAATCACTTTTAATCACTTTGAAAGCATTTTGAAGCAATTTTAACCACTTTGAATCTTCTTCAAGCACTTGCAAAAGTTTGCGAGTGGTTGAAAGTGCTTTAATGTGCCAAATGGTGGTTCAAAGTGCTTGAAAGTGCATAAAAGTTAAGCTCTTGCAGGCATTTTTAGTTGTTTAAAAGTGCTTGGAAGTGCTTGCAGGTGGTTAAGGTGTTTGCAAGTGCTAAATAGTCAAGCATTTTTTAGCACTTGCAAGCACTTTTATGCACCTGCAAGCACTTGCAGGCATTTCCTGTCATAATAATCAATATCTAATTCTCCTAAATGATTTTCTCATGTTAAACTAATCATTTATTATGGGGAAGTGCCGGGGGAGAAAAAGCTAGAATATTGGGTAAGCTAGCAGACCGGCCACAGTAGGGATCCAAAGGAGGGAAAATAGGGATCCAAAGGGGGGGGGCATCTGCAAAAGAGCCATGTGCAACAATGGGTTAAAAAGACCCTAAGGTTTAGCCCACTAAGACTTCCAAAATGCTAAAGTTCCAAAATTCAAAGGTTGTGTCCAAAGGGTTAAAGCTTAGGATGAATTGGGTGGTTTGTGTGCTCTCCAAAGTCAACACACATCCCTACACATGAGGGGGCAAGCCCTAAAGGTAGGGGATGAGAGAGAAAGCCACACACACACACACAAGCCCCCTTTACACAAAGGGAATGAAGGACACATGTCAGATGCCTAAGCTAGTTGCTCCCAAAATGTGCTCAATTCCTATTGGATGACCCTTGAAGTGGACCAATGAGAATTAGGCTAGAGTAAATTTAGCCTAATTAATGTTAAAACACTTAATAAAAATAACCAATGAAAATTAAGTCTCCTGGATGATTATTGGACAGCCTGATAAGGGGTCCAATAGGAATTGAGCAGCCCTATTGGTTACTTAATTCCTATTGGTCAAAATGGGGAAAGGTCCAATGGGGATTTAATTCACTTAAATCAATTAAGTTTAATTGATTAAGCTCTCACAAAAGGGGAAAGGGGGACACATGTCAGAAGGCTATCACTTATGCTGCTTAATAGCCATTGGTTGAGCTTGGCATTGTCCAATAGGGAGCCTGCAAGAGCAAATAGCAAGGGGGCTCGCCCAAGAGAGAGAGAGGGGGCTGATTTTTGGAAGGCATTATCACACACACACTCACACAATCTCATGTGTGAAAAAAAGAGAAGACTATCTCTTCCCAAGCTTTAATGGAGAGCTCATCACCTACTCTAAGCTTGTGAGATAGAAGCCTACATTGACACACTCTTGGCTTGTGGATGCAAATCCAACCAAGAGACAAGCTTCAATGCATGCTCATCTCCTCTACCAAGCTAATTACTAAGCTAAAGCTATGCTAATATGAGTGATTATGTGAGGAGATGTACATCTTTCTCGTAAGATACTCCTTCTTCCTCTCAATCTACTCTCATACCCTGCTAGCTCGCACCATCTTCGAAGGTATGTGAGGTCTTGGGTTTGAGAACGGGGATAATTAAAGTTGTGTTTACTAAGTGTTTTGCTTAGTGAATGAAGCTTTCATCTTCATTGCACTAACTAGTCTTGAAGGAACACACAGAATTGTATTGTACAATGTCTCTCTTGATGGGAGAAACCATAATACAAAGCCTTTTGGAGGTGGGACCGGCTCCATGCAAATCCGGTCCTCAATTGTTGTCAATTGCTTAATTTCTCTCTCTTTTGAAAGTATTGTTGATGCTATCTAACTAGGTGTTATGCTTTTTGTTGCTCTCTCCACCCAAGCACTCTTGTAATTCTCATTAGGAATCTATTCTAATGAAATGCCCACTATGTTCATGCTAATTTCCACTACACATAAGTTTTTAGACCATTAAATGTTACATTGGTATCATAGCATAAGGTTTCTCTTTTCTTGCTCAAGAAGGGAGGTCCTCAACCTAGCTATAAATGGTTGGTATTATTAATTGCCTGTGAGTAAGTAGAATAGGGATTTTTCAGCCTTGCAGTGCGCCTGCCATTGTGCAGTTAACGGGGCATCACCGTCGAGAGCTATGGTCTTAATAGTGGAGTCCTACGGGGGTTGCCTACGGCTTAACCACTATTGAGCTATTAGAAGCTTGACAAGAGCCGGTGTTGTTTTGGTGTCGAAAGACCCTCTCTTCTATTCCTTGCAATTAATGGTATTCGAGCCATGGGTACAGTAGCTTGAGTGCTTTTTCTAAAGGGGTAAAGAGGAGTAGCAACTAGGGCTTGAAGTGCCAAAATACACCTAAAAGGTTTACACCTAAAAGTTGTTAGAATGGTTGACAATAGTAAAGAGAGTGAAATTAATGTTGATAACTTTGATTTTGCTCATGAGCAAGCTACTAATGATGCTTCAATGCTTGTTAACTATCTTGTTTCTAGGCTTCAACAAGGCATGGGCAATCCATCTCTCCAAAGCGAAGTGCAACGGCAGCTCCGTGCTCACGTGATTCTCCAATCTCATCACCATGACGAGAGAACACCCAGGAAGCCTCCTTGTGAGACTACCAAAAGAGGTCTCTCTCCGATTCGGGAAGAAGAAGAGAATCCCTACGAAGGGCTCAAGAATTTACTTCTTGATGATGCATCTCCTTCCCAAAGGAGAACTCAAGAGCCTCCATCGAAGCAACGAGAAAGAAGTGAGTCTCCCGCCACCTCGGTGGAGATGGCTCCACGAAGACGGCGAGCTAAACGCTCTCCATCACCACCAAAGCGGAGAAGACCATCACACTCTACTCCACGCCATAATTCAAAGAGGGATGATAAAAAGCAAGAGAAGAAAAAGGCAAGAAAGAGGACACCCTCTTCTCCATCTTCTTCATCCTCTTCCTCTTATGAAAGCTATGGTGAAGACGACCAAGATCAAGACAAGAAAAAGGCGAGAAAGAGGTCACCCTCTTCTCCACCTTCTTCAAATTCTTCACCTTCTGAAGAAAGTGATGGTGCAACCTTTGAACCATCAAAAAGAAGAGGCCATAGGAAATCCTATGCCGCATGGAAGAGGTCGTCCAAGCTGAAGAAATTCAAAGAGGGAGGGAAGAGCATCTCTTTCCTTACTTGTGATGGCACCTTTGGTGCTACGGACAAAGTCTTGGCCTTTATCCAGCAATTCGATGAGGCGTTTGGAGATGAGGGCTTCACGGAGTCCTCTAAGCTACGTCATGTAGCTATGCACTTTCAAAAGTCCGCCAGACAATGGTGGTCTAGCCTACGAGCCAACGGTGAAGCTCCACGAACATGGAAAGCTTTAACAGCTTCCATTATGAAGCAGTTTTTGGCCACCGATGCCAAAGACAAAGTACTCACCGAATGGCGAAGCTTAAAGCTCTCTCCCAATGAATCCATCCACAAATATGTAGACAGGTTTTGGGACCTACAACTCAAAGCCACTGTCTTCAAAAAGTTGGATTTTGGAGAGCAAAAGCAACAATTTTTTGCGGGCTTAACCGAAGAAATGGCGGAGTATGTCAACTCCCAAAGGCCACGTACCATATCGGTGGTAATACACCATACTATGGTGGCCTCTTGAATCAATTTCCAAACAGGGGCTAAAAGAAATAATAAGCCCCCGGAAAACAAGGGTTCCAATGAGCCTAAGGGGAAGGACAATGTCCAAAAGTCTCCTAAGGGCAACTCCAACAAAGCTAAAGAGAAGGGAGTTTACAGAGGTAAGAACAAACTCTCTCCTGAGAAGCTTGAGCGTTATCGCAAGGATAACCGGTGTTTCAAGTGCGGCGAACAAGGGCATGCGTATCGCGCTTGTCCCCAAAAGAACAACCGCCAAGATCCTCCTAGAGCTTCCTTGGTTGAAATCCAAGAGGAGGAGACTCACCAAACTCATCACAAAGGATCTCCTCTATGCCATGCTTGGGGAAAGGTAAGAGAACATGATGCTTTTATTCTCTTTGACCCTGGTTCTACTCACAATTTTATATCTATAGAGTTGGCCACCAAGCTAGGCATACAATCCTACGAGATGAGAGATGTCCTACCCGCAGACAGTGCCTTCAAGGGGCAAGAAGCTTCAGTCACTCCCTTAATCGGGAAATTGAGGCTTCATGTCCAAGGCTATGTGGACAAAGAGGACTTCTTTATCTCTCCTCTCAAGCATGAGGATGTAATCCTAGGGGCACCATGGTTTGATCGCCTGGCTGCCGATGTTAAATTTCCTGAAAGGAGAATCTCCTTTAAGTTCAGGGAAAAAGACATGTATATAGATGCTAAGGAAAGGGGTAACACTATCCCCATTGTACATACACCAGCTTTCAACAAGTCAATAAAGAGCTCTATTTTCGTATACATGATTTTTGCTAAAGATTCTCAAAATGAACCTAATGCTTTAGAAAAAGAAAATAAAAGCAACCAAAAAGAATTAGAGTTATCCAATTTTCTCAAGGGGTTTCAAGATGTTTTTATTGACGACATCCCTTGTGAGCTACCTCCTAAACGAGGTAATGATGACCATGCAATTGAACTTCTTCCAGGAAGTTCACCGCCTAACAAACCTCCTTATAGAGTTTCTCAAGCTCAACAAGAGGAGATTATGCGGCAAGTGCATGAGTTAGTTGAGAAGGGCATGGTTAGGCCTAGCTCATCTCCATTTTTCTCACCCGTGCTATTAGTGCAAAAGAAAGACGGCACATATCGTATCTGTGTCGACTATAGAGCACTAAATAGGATCACTATCAAAAATAGGTTTCCCGTTCCACGGGTAGAAGACCTATTTGATAAGCTACAAGGATCGACCTACTTCAGTAGGATTGACCTAAAAAGTGGCTATCATCAAATAAGGATAGTTGATCAAGACATTGTAAAGACCGCATTTCACACCACATTTGGTCTTTACGAATACATTGTCATGCCTTTTGGCTTGACCAATGCACCAGCCACATTCTGTTGGGGTATAAAGCCCAATGTGGTCGCCCAGGTAAGTGGGCGGGCCGCCAGGTATGTACACATATTCTTTTGTAAAAACCTAATAAGAACTCACTATGCTCTACACATTACAGAAGAGCGAGTTCACCATATCGTCGTGCTCTTCTTCTCGCACTCTCTCTCGCATCGCACTTCGGCTCGTACTCCTTCACATTCAACCGCTTGATGGAGAAGCTATTCAGGCCTCATCGAACCTTCACTGGAGTGTTCTTTGATGATATTATCATCTACTCTAATTCATTAGACGAACACAAGCAACACCTCCAGGTAATATTTCAAGTTTTGAGAGAGAATAAACTTTATGTTAATCGAAAGAAAAGTAAATTTTTCTTGCAAGAGATTCAGTATTTAGGTCACATTATCTCTCAAGATGGCATCCAAATGGATCCATCAAATTTAGAGGTAATAAAAGGATGGCCTAAACCAAGGAATCTTCATGAACTAAGAAGCTTTATAGGTATGTGTGCATACTATAGACGCTTCATAGAAAAGTTCTCACAAATTGCGGGACCATTACATGACCTAACAAAGAAAAGCGTTAGGTATACATGGTCTGCTAAGGAGAACAATGCTTTCGAAAAGCTTAAAGAAAAGCTTATCTCTCAACCTGTGCTTACACTACTGGATCTCTCAAAACCATTTGAGGTCCAATGTGATGCTTGTGGTGATTGCTTTGGAGTTGTTTTGCTCCAAGAAGGGCACGCCATAGGCTATGAGAGTCGAAGGCTCGACCCTGTTGAGCAAGCTCTAGTCATATATGAAAAGGAACTCCTTGCAGTTCTACATGCCTTAGACTCATGGAAGCACTATTTATTGGGGACTCCTTTCATTCTGCGAACGGATCACCAAAGTCTTAAGTACTTCATGACATAGACCAAGCTCTCCGACAAACAAATGAGGTGGGCAAATTTCCTTTCGCAATTTCATTTTCATATTGCTCACATTGTTGGCAAGCATAATCAAGTAGCTGATGCACTGTCAAGACGGCCGAGAGTGAATGCGGTTCCCATAGCAACTCATAATGATCTATCTTCAATGATAGATGAGTACGCTATTGATCCCGATTTTAGAGATGTGATTTCAGCCCTTGCATTAGGGAAGAAAGAAGAACCATTTACTTTACAAGATGGTTATCTTCTCTATGGCAATAGACTATGCGTTACTAACTCACTACATGAGAAAGTAATGTATGAATCTCATGCTCCACCTAATGCGGTGCATAGAGGGATTCAGTATACCTTAAAGGGAATTGAAACATATTTCTATTGGCGTACCATGAAAGTGAACATACAAGAGTATGTTTCTAAATGTGTGGTATGCCAAAAGACAAAATTTGATAGAGGGAAGCAACTTGGATTTCTTCAACCCTTGCCAATCCCTAATTCACCATGGGAGAGCATATCCATGGATTTTATCTTTGAATTGCCTAAGTATATCCATGGGAATACTGGAATATGGACGATAGTAGATAGGTTCAGTAAACAAGCTCATTTTATACCTGTCAAAAAGACTATCAAAGCCCATCAAATGGCAACCCTCTTCATTTCACAAATTTTCAAGTACCATGGCTTGCCAATGTCCATAGTGTCGGATAGAGATCCGAGAATGACCAGTAATTTCTGGAAGGGTCTCTTTGAGAATTTAGGGACAAGGCTAAACTTCTCTTCGGCCTATCATCCACAAACGGATGGCCAAAGTGAAATAGCTAACCTAACCATTCTCGATCTACTAAAAGCCTATGTAACGGAAGTAGATCAAAGATCCCAATGGGAGAAGTACTTACCCTTAGTGGAGTATGCTTATAATAACACTGTACATACTTCCACGGGAAAAGCACCTTTCGAGGTAATTGAGGGAAGATCAAAAAGTCCATTGCTACTTAAGGTACATGGGAAGATCTTCGCTGCAGATGAGTATAGACGGGACCTACAAGAATCTTTTCAAAAGATTAAGGATGCTATCTCTATCTCACAACAAAGGCAAAAGGTTGTTGTTGACAAGCACAAAAGAGCCCAAGCCTTTAAAGAAAACTATTGGGTCTTGTTAAAGTTTCCCAAGGCTCGATTAAGGCACACGACGGGCAAGAATCCCACGGGCCACCAAAAGTACTATGCTAAACTAGCAAAAAGATACTATGGTCCCTTCCAGATTCTTAGGCCAATCAATGAGATGGCCTATCAACTCAAGTTGCCCAATCATTGGCTCATACACAATGCTTTCCATGTGAGCCTATTAAAGCCTTACAAAGGAGAGCCACCTCAAGAACCAACTATTGAAGACCCACCGGAGATCGAGGACCAAGAGGAGGTGCTGCAGCCCGAGTCCATTCTCCGACATGAAGACAAAGTATTAAGAGGCGGTAAGACTATCCGACGATATCTTATTAAGTTTAAGAATTATCCTTTTGAAGATGCTAGATGGATGCAAGGCATACAATTAAAGGATAACCTAAACCTTGTCAATGCTTACAATGCTTCCCAAGAGTAAGCAAATGTACAAAATGTTAAAAATGAACAAATTTTTTTTGTCTTATAAGACTCTCTTTTTCTTTATTGTGCACAAAAATGAAGTAGTATGCATGCTTAGATCAAGTTTGCGGAGACGACGTCTCCCAAACACCAAGTAGAGCTTGTCACTCTACTATGGAAGACTGATAGGACTAACGTGCAGACATGCTTGCGGCACCCTCAGGCTCTCAAGCGCCAAATGGACTAGTCATCCATTGTGGAATGATGTCGTAGGGTAACATAGGGATCCTCTACCCGCTAAGAAAAGGACTCATGAATATGCTTTATCTTCTCTACACCATAGTCGAGGACGACTATGATTTCAAGAGAGAGGTAATGTCATAATAATCAATATCTAATTCTCCTAAATGATTTTCTCATCTTAAACTAATCATTTATTATGGGGAAGTGCCAGGGGAGAAAAAGCTAGAATATTGGGTAAGCTAGCAGACCGGCCACAGTAGGGATCCAAAGGAGGTAAAATAGGGATCCAAAGGGGGGGGGCATCTGCAAAAGAGCCATGTGCAACAATGGGCTAAAAAGACCCTAAGGTTTAGCCCATTAAGACTTCCAAAATGCTAAAGTTCCAAAATGCAAAGGTTGTGTCCAAAGGGTTAAAGCTTAGGATGAATTGGGTGGTTTGTGTGCTCTCCAAAGTCAACACACATCCCTACACATGAGGGGGCGAGCCCTAAAGGTAGGGGATGAGAGAGAAAGCCACACACACACACACACACACACACAAGCCCCCTTTACACAAAGGGAATGAAGGACACATGTCAGATGCCTAAGCTAGTTGCTCCCAAAATGTGCTCAATTCCTATTGGATGACCCTTGAAGTGGACCAATGAGAATTAGGCTAGAGTAAATTTAGCCTAATTAATTTTAAAACACTTAATAAAAAGAACCAATGAAAATTAAGTCTCTTGGATGATTATTGGACAGCCTGAGAAGGGGTCCAATAGGAATTGAGCATCCCAATGGGCTACTTAATTCCTATTGGTCAGAATGGGAAAAGGTCCAATGGGGATTTAATTCACTTAAATCAATTAATTTTAATTGATTAAGCTCTCACAAAATGGGAAAGGGGGACACATGTCAGAAGGCTATCACTTATGCTGCTTAATAGCCATTGGCTGAGCTTGGCATTGTCCAATAGGGAGCCTGCAAGAGCAAATAGCAAGGGGGCTCGCCCAAGAGAGAGAGGGGGCTGATTTTTGGAAGGCATTATCACACACACACTCACACAATCTCATGTGTGAAAAAAAGAGAAGACTATCTCTTCCCAAGCTTTAATGGAGAGCTCATCACCTACTCCAAGCTTGTGAGATAGAAGCCTACATCGACACACTCTTGGCTTGTGGATGCAAATCCAACCAAGATCCAAGCTTCAATGCATGCTCATCTCCTCTACCAAGCTAATTACTAAGCTAAAGCTATGCTAATATGAGTGATTATGTGAGGAGATGTACATCTTTCTCGTAAGATACTCCTTCTTCCTCTCAATCTACTCTCATACCCTGCTAGCTCTCACCATCTTCGAAGGTGTGTGAGGTCTTGGGTCTGAGAACGGGGATAATTAAAGTTGTGTTTACTAAGAGTTTTGCTTAGTGCATGAAGCTTTCATCTTCATTGTACTAACTAGTCTTGAAGGAACACAAAGAATTGTATTGTACAATGTCTCTCTTGATGGGAGAAACCAAAATACAAAGCCTTTTGGAGGGGGGACCGGCTCCATGCAAATCCGGTCCTCAACTGTTGTCAATTGCTTAATTTCTCTCTCTTTTGAAAGTATTGTTGATGCTATCTAACTAGGTGTTATGCTTTTTGTCGCTCTCTCCACCCAAGCACTCTTGTAATTCTCATTAGGAATCTATTCTAATGAAATGCCCACTATGTTCATGCTAATTTCCGCTACTAGACCATTAAATGTTACATTTCCAGATGTTTGCATGTGCTTAAAAGATTCTGTAGGTGGCTTAAAGTGCTTGCAAGTGCTTAAAAGGTGAGCACTTTCAACCAATAGCACTTTATACACTTTAAAGACAGAGAAGACTAGAGTATCTGCATGGCTGACACCTCCCCCTTCATCCTTGCAGCATCATTGAATCCAAAGAACTTGGAGAGTACCCTTGTAAGGGCTCCGATTTCAGCCTCCTTTTTGACAATCGCAGCTGCATTTTCTGTTGGAGAGGCTTTCAGTTTCTCCACCTCCTCTCTGAGACTCTCCACCTCTGCAGTGATGGGTGCACAAGCTGAGGAGGTACCTTCATTGCACAACCATAAGTCCCGCTTTGCAGCCAGTACTGTCTTTGTAGACTTCACCTTATCTTCTGTCTTCACTGCTTGCTGCTCAAGGTCATCGGCAAGATTATCCACCCATGTTGTGTAGAGGGGCTGAGAGGCTGTCCACATGTGTTGTAGAGGGTGGCCGGATGCCGCAGGACCATCCACAGTATTCTCTATCATTCCTTCAAATGTGGGGGCTTCCTTCACGCCGTAATCGGACATGAACTTCTGTATTTTCCAACTGAGCCCCCCTTTCTGGCTCTTGACATTCTCTAATACTTGATCCCCAACCAAAGCCTATGCAATCATATAGCTGTCGAGATATGCTTTGGCAACATCGCAGTATTCATATGAAAACCCCCTCGCAAACCTCTTCATGAGCTCGTCGTTGGAGGGGGCAGCATGGTAGACCTTCTAATACATAAGCCTGCATGCATTGTAAAGGTGGTCATGCACCTGGTGAAGGAAGATTTTAGTTTTTTTCTTCTCTGGCACCTTTAACAATGTTGACCACTGTTCAAGTGGCAGGTCCTTGTCTGTTAAATCCTTGGGCAGCTTGCCCTCCATGCTCAGTCCATATTCCTCATGCAACTGCAATGCAAAATAGCAAAACTTGGAAAGTATCGGATACTCCACCGATGCTGCAAGCAAAGCCATGGAGAAAAATAATTTGCAACCAATGCTGAAAAATAGGATTTTTGGCCATGCATTGCCATGAGGCGCATAGACACGACCATAACACGATGTAGAACTCACCTTTCTGAGCATATTTTTCAACCGGCAACATGTATTTGGAGAGGGAAGTTTCGACAGTCGTGTTTGTTGTTGGGGTCTGTAGCGTCGTGTTGGTTGCTGGGGACTGCTGTGTCGTGGTTGTTGAAGGCGTCTGCTCTGTCGCATGTGGTGTTGGGAGGGTCTGTTGTGTGGTGGATGTTGCGGTAGTCTGATGTGATGTGGTGTTTGTTGCAGGGGGCGCCTGCTGTACCAACTTCGTGCTCTGAGTCGGGTTTTTGCGCTTCCTGGAAGGAGTGTTCTTCTTGGGAGTCATCTTTGCAGAGGGTGTTGTTGCAGCCTTTATGCTTCCGTGCTGGGGGCAATGGGAGCAGAGCTCCACCAGGGCTATAGCAAAGCGCGATGGGTGCAATGGGGGGCAGAGTGCGGCGGCTACAGCATGCAATGGGGGGAGCACGAGCTATGGGAGTAGAGCGAGCACACAGGTACAAGCGGGATTCCAAGTGACAAGCTAGTTGCGTGAGAGGAAAGGAGAAAGAGGACAAGGGCCATGATGACTGTAAGTTCAAAAAAAGGGGACCCATTCCATCCCATAATGGCTCGCATGCATCTAAATTATAGGTACATAAATTATATTGCATGCAAATTTAGAATTTCCCTCTCCCTCTTTTCTCAAATTTGAAAAACGTTGAATTTCCCTCCAACTAGGTGCTATTGGTGGTACCACCAAAAGGTGCAAAAAGTGGTACCACCTAAACATGCTATCACCCTAAATCAGAAGAAAACATTGTGCCATGCTCATGGCTTTGTGTAGGAGAGAAAGTTGAACCAAGCATCACGTACTGTGGGTTGGCATAAACTAGGAATGTCCGAAGTCCTTGTGGGTGCACCTCAAGTCATAGTGGAGGAAGTTTTGGGGGACAATCCCCCCTCAACACACCACATGGAAAGTGAGCTAGGACTCCGATTTGGTTCTCTTTTCAAAAAAAAAAACGTACAACTTAGTTGATCCATATGTATTGAAAGGGTAGGACCATTGTGTACGCATGCTCCTTGTTCATTTTTTATTGAAATAAAATTTTGGGTGTGTTTCACTCAAATTTCCCATTTTTTACTTTTCTCATTTCTAATCAATACTTAATATTAGATAGCTAGAAGATGCGAAAGAGTAATGGACATCATCTTGTAAAGAAATGAAGAAATTTGGTTCATTGCAATAATAAGGTCCATTGGAACGGGGCCGCAATTGGTAGATGTATGTTGAGTGTAGATCATAGAACATTTCAAGGACATATATATATATATATATATATATAGATATATATATATATGCAAAAGAGAGAAAGTTTTGGTAACTTTTTCTTGTGTGTGTAATATGTGTGTGTGTGTGTGTGTGAGAGAGAGAGAGAGATGGGGGGGGGGGGGGGGGGGGGGGGGGGGCACTCTATGGACTTTTGATGCACACGCCCTCTCATGGGTATGATGTACAAAAGTTTGCATATAATTGCACAAATCATAATCATGTCAGCTATTTTTGCACATATGGGACCTAAGGGGTTGTGATCCTTTGATCCCCCCCATCAACATACTACTAGAGGTGTACATCATGCTTTCAATAGCTTCAAGGAACCTGTTGCACATGATATGGTCAAATTTGGATCCATGAAATCATGCCAACCAATCCCAATGACCTGCCACAAATGGTTATATGCATATGATTTGACCCAAAAACCAAGGCAACAGGCATAAAATCTTGCTAGCCTCACACATGATGTGTGTGATAGGGTTGTCAAAAATATTATCAAAAGTTCAATGCAGCATGTACACACCCAAAACATCCAAGGTTTTGGTCGGAGCTTTCTAGGGAAAATTCAAGGGTTAATTTTCATTAGAATCATGCTACGAGAGTGGGAATGGAAAGGGATGGACATCCACAAGGAAATACTACTGCAAGTCAAGGTTTTCAAGATCATGGCAAACCCAATTTAATTCTCCAAAGATTGGAAAAATACCCAATATGGCCAAAGGGTAGATTTGATGGTCTAAAATTGTTCCCGAGCAAAAATCAAGGGTATAGAGATCCAAATCCTAGGAGACCTTAGCCAAGGCTTAGAAAGGCATTGGGAACTCGGTGAAATTATCCTTGACTAGAAAGGTTGGCCTCCATGGATCACGTGTTGATGAAATCGAGCATGTCCACCATGGATTCGATCTCTTAAACCATGCATAAAATCAAGGGCTAGGATTATGTCATGCAAAAAGATGGTTGGACACCTTAGTTCATTTACATACTTTTAACCAACAGTGTGGGTTTCCAATCCACTACCCAAAAGATTGCAAACTCCCCATGTCTAATACTAATATACACTGGGCTGTCCACCAACTAAAATCCATTGCCAACAACTAAGCTGAGTATTAGCCTTACTGGTCTACTACAACAAGGCTTTAGACTATCTCAATGCCTATAAGTCCATTGAAGTGCACAATAACACTTGTGGATGTGCATCAAAATCAAGAGGGCAGGAATGTTGTCAGATAGCAACCCAAGGTGGAATTTTTTGACAAATGCAACTTCTTTTTCGTGCAAAGAGGGGGAAGATCTAGAGCCTCAAACTAAAGCCAGTTTGTAATTACATTCTTTTGAACACAATTTTGATGAGGATCTGGGTCAGTGGACTTCAAATTATAACTCATTGCACTATTATTTGAGCTTACATCATGATCTCCAAGTGCAAAAAATCAATTGGGTTTTATACAAGCCACAAACAATAGTAGAATGGTGGTACATGTGGAGAGAGTAAGAAAAAAGTGGTGGTACATGTGGAGAGAGGAACAAAAAGTGAGAGAATGAAGAGAGAGAGTTTCTAGAGAGAGAAACTAGAAATAGAAGAAAAGCACTAGATGCAATTTAGTGGTTCTCGATTCATTTTTCATGTTCGTCTTAATCTTTTTCCTTTCCTCTAGAAGGTGTCTAGTTTTTCCAACAACTTGTTATAATTATTTGATGCCGCAAGCAACAAAATTTATAGGTCATGTTCATGCCTTAGGTCAATTATGAGGTGAAGAAAATAGCTAAATTTTTAATTTTGCCAAAATTAATACCATATTGAATTATGGTGATAAGTTTTAAGATGAAAAAAAAATTTAAAATGTATTTTTAACAAAATTTTCATCAATTGAATATAACTTCTCATCTAAATAGGATTTTGCACAAATTTCAAAGTTTACAAGTAGGGAAAAAAAAAACTTATTATAACAAGAACTCAAGCTTCGTGACTTAGTTCTTAGACTATATTTTTGTTGTCCTCAAAAAATCCAAATCGTCAAAACGCTTTTAAAAAAAGGAAATTTTTGGTCTTTCAAAGGTTATTAACATGTTGAGGTTATGGAGCAATACGTAGGATCTATAATGTATCTGTATGCCAACTCCCATCAACTAAGCATTTTTCAAGGTTCCAAATTCATAGGCATATTGTAATTTAAGCTCTATATTGAGATAAAATTTGAATGCAACTTCCATCGACTGGTTCTTGAGATTTGAGACTCTGGAAAAAACATTTTGTATAGCAAAAGACCACTCGATGTGAAAGCAAAGGTGACATTTCTTTTGAAAAGCAAGAAAAAAGAAGGCACTACCTCTACAGACTATGGCATTGCCTTTCAATGTGAGAGAGAGAGAGAGAGAGGTCTCTTACTATTTCTTTCCACCCACATGGCAAGGCTGAGAAAAGCATGCTCTTGTTACATGGGCTCAAAAAACCAACACTCCCTTTCTCTCGAAAGGCAATGCCAATATATGACACAAAAGGTTGCAAAGCTGGCTTTAAGTATTGCCGTGTATATTGCTCCCTAATTTCCAGATTTCAAAATCTCTTCTTGTTCGAAGCGCATCTTACACCACAAAAAACGAGCGCTTTTTTTGGTGGATGTGATAAAGAAAAACACACTAGTTGTTCACGAGACCAAAACATTTTAAATCCAACTCATCATATCTAATACAATATACAAATCTATATAATTTTTATAACATTCAAGCCCTGTCTTCATTTTATGAGGGTATATATATATACATACAAATAATAACACTAAGAAGTGAGTTTTGTGGTTGAATCACTTGGACAGATCCCCACATCATCGAGAAGGAAAATCTGTACCCACAAGCTTTTGGGGCTATGCTTCACTTTTGAAAAGGCCCAAAGGAAAGACAATGGACGGCTTACATTAGTAGCCACTGAGGATGTATGATTTGCTGCCATCAGCATGTCGAAGTGCCAACATCTCATCTGCGGGATGGCGATCTTCTCGCTCTTCATCATTCCTCCTATCAACTTCCCATGTAGATGCATCTAATCTCCAAGCATGAAGCTCTGCTTCTGCATCCATAGCATCTACAAGAACCGCAGAAAAGGAGCAATTCACTACAACCTTTATGATTTCATCAAAGCTTGAATAAAATGATTTACTACCTCCATGGTTATGTGCAAGACACAATAAATTGCTTATAAAGGTGATGCCACAAGCAAGGTAAGTGATCCCATAGCAATACATCACTAAATTCCAATGCTAAGCAACAAATTCTTCTAACACCGAAACAGCGCAATGATGGATATAATGAAAACGGAAGAAGAGAAGGCTCGAAAACGTTGGGGATGTTAAACAACATATACACGTGCACTTCATTCGATTTCTTATGCTATAGATCCTAGGCATGTTAAGACTTTAGTCTAGCTATGATAGGATGTTAACTCTCATCATAACCTTCGGGTTATCAACCTTTTCTACGCTCTAGAACTGTACTATCAGCAAGCAATTTAAAAAGGTCCGCATTTCCATGGAGTCTCCAGTAAAAGGAAAACACCCTGCACTGCATTTTACACGGGCAAGCTAAATGCGACGGAGTGAACCATATAAACTGATCAATGGGTGTGTCACAACCATCAAGAAGATCTTGGAGATTGGAATACAAAAGTACATATAAGGTCAAATTGATGTCTCTCGCATAGTCTCACAAGAACAACAACATGCTTGCTAAATTTGCAGTCAGCATTGCAGTGGGTTTTTTCTCCTCCCAAAACAACGGCAAACTCAATAGATTCATGAGACTAACAAATGATGCATTGCTTGAAGAATACTCTCTTGAGACCAATTCACAAAATAGTGAGCAACATTCAACAAGCTGTTCTCTTTGGTTCGACGAGGTCGCGCCTTAGTATCATAACCATGTTGCAAGGAAAATAAAGAACAGTTGCTTCCAAATAACCAGTTAACCCAAATGAAGAATAGGGCAATTGGTTTGAGAGGAGAATACCGAGAGCTTCATCGATGTTGTCAAGCGCATGCACAGGAAGAGGTCCAGAGCTGCACCACGAGCAATGATCTGCAGAAAGGAAGGGAGAGCTAGTCAAGGATTGTTCCACATCGCGCAGGAGCTAAAACATCCAAATGGTAAGGAAAGGCAGGAAATGGAGAGCGTGGATTAGGGTTTACCTGAGAAGGGGAGGAGGAGGAGGAAGAGCAGGAAGGCCTGCAAACACAGAAGAAGAGGCCGCGCCTCGCGACTCAACACCATCGTTAATGTGAGCTGTGCGTTGAGAGAGGGACTCGCCACCCGCCACATTCAACAGCACGCCAAAAGTCTCAAACAACGCAACAAAGGCACGCAGGAAATTAACAAAAACCTCTCAAAATTTTGAAGCCTTTTATCGACAAAGTTCTCCCACTCAAAAAGCCTTCCTTTCTTGACGCTTCATGCTCGGTTTCCATTCCCTTTCTTTCATTTGAATCCCTTGAATTTCAATGCCTCTCCAAGTCATGCATTGCGTGCAACATGCATTGTCCTTTCATTGTTTTTTAAAAGGCATCTTTTTTTTTTGTTTTTAGGCATCTTATGACTTTTTTGTTCTTTCTTTGTCTTATGATGCAGAATTTTTTGGTATGCCCTTGTTTGAATTTTGTGAGTCGCTTTTTTTTTGTAAGCCTTTGTTTGAAGTGAGTTGCTTCCATGTCGATTATTTTTCTTTAGGCTTTTTTGTTTCAGAGTGCCAACTTGAACCTTCACCTTGTTACTTGGTGAGCCTAAGATGCTTTTGCTAAATGAGGCCAGAGAGTTCAGCCACTTGGCTCAATCCCAACCGTCACTTATAAATTTGATCCAATTTTTGTGTGATTGCTTGCATTCCGTATTGAAAAGCACCAACGTGATAAAAACACCAGATAGCAGTGATGAGAACTCCTTGGCAGCGGTCATTGTGCAACCAGATAGCAGCACTCTCTCAAAATGCCTATAAACATATCTCTCTCTCTCTCTCTCTCTCTCTCTCTCTCTCTCTCTCTCTCTCTCTCTACTGCATCAAAGGCATCTTGGCCAATAGCCCAAGCATGTGGCATTCAAGATGGCGATGCTAGTCACGTCTTGGATGATGTGTATGTAAAACACTAAAGTAAGGAAATTACCTTCTACCTTACTTAAATGTATATATATGGGAGTGAGCTTGCATGTGTAGAAAATGTTCAAGTAAAGTCTATTAAGGGCTTGAATGATGGAGAGTGGCTACTCATGCAGAAGGCAAAAAGGAGCTCGTAGAGGTCCAAATAGGTGACTGATGCTATTAGCTGCTTGCCTTCCCATCTCTGAGGTGAACTAACCCTCTTTAATTACTTCCACAAGTACTTCTCACAAAAGCATTCCATATTTTATATACTTGATTTCTGTCTCATGCCCCATGCAATTCTCAAACCAACCTCTTCACCAAGCCCGCAACCAAATCCTTCAGCAACCCTCTTGGATATAGACATAGCAAGAGCATTTCGCCACTCTTGGAGGTTGTGTATAACCAATCTTTCATTACCTTGTTTCTGCTAGATATTATGTAGCCTATCTCATTCTCCTTAAACTAGTTTCTTAAATCACAACAACTAAAACCTGGTTCTCATGGATTGCTCTAACCAGATCAATTTTCATCTTGTAATTGGGAAGAGTTTCCCGTTGCTCCTATATTGATAGCTTTGACTTCTAGCCATATGTGGGTCCCTTGCCAAATCCATAATTTTTCCACTCCGTTATGTTTGCATACGTGCTCTCCTATTTTTGGCATGGGATCTACCCAATGATGATTCAAATCCTAAAGCATATGGTATCATTGTAGGTCTCTGAAGTGAGCCATTTGGGTATAACAAGACATGTTAACTTCTGAGATAAGGTGTACTGGGTTATGATTTGTAAAAAGAGAGAGTCTCAAGAAAATATTGCACCCTTTTTCAAACGTCGTCTCTTGGAACGTGTTGATTGCAAGATAGCCCAACATGGGTGTGACAAGGTAGTTCTCACTAATCTAATCAAATGCAAGGGAAGTCCATTCTTGAAGGCAAGATAGCTCAAGCACAAGCGAGTCTTTTTCCGCAATGACAAATGTCCCCAAGACGTCTTTCAATACAAACTCAGAGAGTCTTCCACTGCTCGAACCCAATTCGACTATTGTAAGAGTCAAAGTGAAAGTGTACCTTGGGAGCGGCATGGGAAGGAGCACCAAAAGTCAAATGGGGTGAGCTATATGGAACCCATAGCCCGGTGCTAATGAGAGTGGATGGAAAACCTACAGCAATTCCGAGCAGGCATCGCAAAGCTTGAATCAGAAATACATGCCCAAAGCATGCCATGACATTGTGGGGCAGAATCTTGTCACACAAGCTCTCTGTAATGCCTTATCGAGAGGTAAAATTGCACCTATGTACGTTTTCTATGGTCCATATGGAATAAAAAATCCCTCCTATGCTCAGATTTTTGTAGCAGCATTGAATTGCGTTTCAGCAAAGGGGCAGAGACCGTGTGGTACTTGCATAGAATGTGATTCTGGAAAGTATTCTAAAGTTGAAGAATACAATGTAGGGATCAAGAATGGTACTCAAGGAGTCAAGAGGCTGATGCATGATGTCATTTGGTCTTCATCTGCTCATTACAGCATGTATGTCATCAATGAATGCCATACTCTAACAAGTCGGTCTTAGGATGCATATTTGAAAGTTGTCGATGAAGCACCCAAGAATGTTGTCTTTATTCTATCGACCAATATTCTGGAGCATATTCCCCATGAAGTTGCATCCAAATGTCAAAAGTTCCTCTTCTCAAAGATCAAGGAAAATAAAATTGTCAAAAAATTGCAATCAATTTCCACAAAGAAAATATGGAAACGGATGCAACAACAATCAAGTTGATTGCGTCTACATGTGATGATTCACTTCTTGATGCGGAAATGATGCTTGATAAGTTAATCCTTTAAGGACAAAACATATCAATATCTTTAGTCTAAGAGCTGGTATGGTCTCTACACCAACCTCTATCTGTTGCTGCTAACTACATTAGAACCGTTGTATGTCTCATAAATAATTATAGAAGATGAATGAGCAAGGAACTATGAATGCTTACATGGACATTACTCATTATTGTTCTTTCCATCTCGTTGAGGGGGTTGATTCCTGACAATAAGCTAGTAGATTTACTGGACTTTTCCTTGTCGATTGATACCGTCAACAATGTCCGTAGCTTGAAGGAGCTGATGGTGTGTAAATTTGATCGACCATAAAATCTCATGTCACAACTAGCTTGCTTGATAACAAGTGTACTCACCGGTGGATTTCAAATCCTCACAAAAATGTAAAGGGGAAAGCTCTTCCAACAAGAATGAGTATATCATCTTCCTTCTACTTCAACAGATGATACTAAAGTATTAGATAGATGCCCGTAAATTACCAATGCGATCTAGACAACCTATTCCAATTTTAAATTCAAAGTGTTTGGCTATAAAGTATGTCAACAAAGCAAACCAGCAGTTTGCAAGCCTGGGTATGATCCGACTGTTTTCCAATTGCAACGAGTTTCAAACTATTGTAGGCTCTAGCTATACAAATGTTTCTTCACAAAAGTCCATTGACTTTGCCATGCCTTCTTGGGTTATGTCTCGATTTGGGCAATATAAAGTCATAGCAAAGGATTTTAAAAATATTACCACAAGGCACATGCTAATGCATGTAATACAACAAATTCAGATATAGCAAACCCCTTTGTGCCTCAAGAATGAGTAGCTCTTCCTGAGTCTTTTGCAGTCAAGCTCTTTGCGAAGCATCATGGTCTATTTTGATATCTAAATAAATGTCAACGTAACCTAGAATCAGGTATCACACTAATACAAACATCCCTTCCTTTCATGGTTACGCTACCGCTTAGTTCTTTGTCTCTTCATTGTGTGTGTGTGTGTGTGTGTGTGTGTGTGTGTGTGTGTGAGAGAGAGAGAGAGAGAGAGAGAGAGCTTTCTTTGTTGCAACACCCAACCCTCCTTGAAGCTCAGTTGCCTGCAGTCATCCACCTCGCTACCTGCTGAGCCTGCACCTCACCCACGTCTACCCCTCCCTCCAAAGGGGCCATGCCCACGTGACACAATACATGTTTACTTGGTGAGCCCAGTGGTATTTGACCAAGTGTGGTGTCCAAAATATTTCAAGCGAAGCAATTGCCTCTTTACTTGCACACCTTAATTATCCTCCAAAGGGACCATGCCCATGAGACATCTCTCACGCCCCCCTCGACAACGTTCACCAAAAAACAAAAGAAAAACTAATGGAAAAGACAAGAGTCTTCCGGTTTTTAGTGAAAATTTTAGAGCTTTTATTGGTTTTCCCACTAAAATCCTCCAACTTTAGTGGGTTTCCATCAAAAGGACCCTCCTTCTTGGCATGAATTTTCACTGTATGTCCTTTAAAACTACACTAAAGGTCGGTTTTTTATGGACATTGTTCTTTAATACATGTTTCCACAAGGGAACTTGTCCATATCAAAGGCCTCTCACCAGCTCGAAGCTCTTGAGGCCCAGATAAGAAAATTTGACTAAAGGTCTTGGACGGACGGAACGGGTCTCAAGATAGCCTCGAGCGTAGAGACCTGTAACACTCACCCCTCCCTCAACAGAGCTCGATTTCCACATTGAGCATCCCATCATCACCTTGGATCTCAAACACTAGGAAGCATAGAGCGTCAGGATCTAAAATGCTATCTCTTTTAGTAAAGAAAGCATACAGTAAAAGGTGGATTTTAAAAAAACACACAATGCCAACATATCAAGAAATTGCATTCACACGAAAGCGACCAAGTTGCACTTATCCCAAAAAACTGGATGAGGAGACAAAAAGAATGCAAAATTGTTCATCTCTCTTTAAGTTTAAGCTATATCTTGCATCTTTTGTATTTGTCTTAACGCGTGTTTTGTGTCTGACGGAGAGGACATATATTCACAACAGTGGATGTTTTGATTCCACAATCACAACTCTAGTTTGACAACATTGCAAGGTCCATTATCTGCATCATATTCCCCATGCCTATGCATTTTCTTGGCGCAACACATAAATGCTACGGGACATGGTTGGCCTTTCGTTTCTTATACTTTTTGGAGAGAACACAGTACTCTCCACCACACTGTTGTATGGCACTTTTGCATGACGTGCAGTGTATATTTAGCATTTTCACTTTGTGTGTCTAACTGCAAAACAAAATGTTTAACTATTTACATTGCTTTTCACTTTGTGTGTCTAACTGCAAAACAAAATGTTTAACTATTTACATTGCTTTTATGTAGCTTGATTCAAACATTGTCCTCCAGCTTGCACAATACACGATTACCAGGTCGATAGTGCAGTTCAATTTTTACTGTGTTGATATTTTATATATTTTTTGAGTTTGTCAATGCTTCCTTAAGTTTAGTTTAGCCACTATTACAGTCCTCAATACACTCTTACATGTTTACTTTATTCCTAGGTGGTTGATGTGAATCTAGGCATTTCCTTGCTTGGCAATGCATCTTATATGTTGCAACCCAACCTTATCCTGTGCAAAATTGTTTTGTAGCACGAGAGAAACCCTTTATCACATCTTTTTCCTCCTCAAATATGTTTTGCACTAGGTTTTGTAATCGAGTTACAAGACTCCTTACTCCCTCTGACTGTGACAACACGTAACTCTCTCTCTCTCTCTCTCTCTCTCTCTCTCTCTCTCTCTCAGGTTCTATGAGAAATAAATAAAATTTGACTATGTTTGATTTAAAGTAATAAATACACATGCAATTATTTTTTTAAAGTTCGTCCATGCCATGAAATTGGACCAGTTTACAGACAGCCATAGAGGTAATCAATAATCATATATGCAATTCTTTGTTTTAAATTTGCGAATGCACTTTGTACTTTGTTTACTTCAATGCTAGATGCTTGATGTCAATCCTATATCATGTTATGTTCTATAGAAACACCGACCAAGCAAGACTAGTTACAATTAAAGATAGCTATTCCGTGTTCTAAATATCAAACTTTTAAGACGTATGAGAGATGCTACTCAAGATAACTTTAATTTTATTTTTTTTGCAATACTCACAAATGCGAGTTGATAGATTGTATTAACCATAAACAAAAATAAATAAAGTTACTCGAGATAGCTTTAACTTATTCCTCAAGTGTATCCATTTTTCTTTGTCTAGTTTAATTAGCAAATAAATTAAGTGTTTTTTAAGTCCCATCTTTTTTTAAAAAAGCAATACTCTCTTCAAGAGAGAGAGTTGGATTATATTAATCACAACCAAATATGTGCCAAATATACAATAACAGCATGCTCAAAAGGAAGGATTAGGTCTCCCCAGTCTCAAACAAATAAAAATTCTCTCAAAACATATCAAATGCCCCAAAAAAAAAACACCATGCTCAAAAGGAGCCATGAAGGGCAAGAGATTCCAAAAAGAACTACTATCACACCATGAGATACACAAAAGCATACTAGCACACATATCAGTCTATACGGGCTTTTTACAGGGAAGCCCTAACCATACATGGTTAGGGTGTTAGAAATAAAATCAAACACCCCCCAAAGAAACGATCGCACCCCAAACTAACTAGGAGCCACCATACCAAGCCTCCTCACACAAAGCCAGTTATGTCCAAGTCACCCAGTACCATAGCCTTAACACAATTAAACTCACATCCCAACTGCATCACAGTACCATGTAGAAACAACCAGGAGGATTCACGTGAAAAAATTCACACTTCACATCAAAGCCAACAAAGATCCAAGCAGAGCAACCTCCATCCAGCTACCATGAGGATCTCAAACCAAGATTTACCTCATTGCTGCCACAAGGCGGTCTGTCATGTTATCAATAAGGTAAGCTAATAAGCAACAAGAGAATGAACTTTGAAATTAGCCAAACCCACATTCAAAACAAAAGGGCAATGCCCAAATTAGGGCACCAATTATCACCGATGTCTAATGATTTACTTCAATCGATAAACTCGATTTTATTTTTTGGGAAATTCTTTGGTAGTATCAATCCATCCCTTAGGAAAAAATAATTTAGAGCTTTCTTTACTTCGTTAGCGTAGGAGCCTATTTCAAATCCGTGGCCTCTGGTTAAACCACGTGGAAGAGCTTTTCTAACGGCTCATGCTGGCTTTATTAATCGCAGACAGATCAAACTAGCGCATGCTTTTTTAATCGCAAGCAACACTCGTTCAAGCTTTTTTAATCACAGGCAGCGCTTGGCAATCCATGGCCTGCCCACGTCGTTTGCAGTATCTTCATTATTCTCGTTAATACTTGCAGGGTAATCTCGTTAACCCACGTGGAAGAGCTTTTCTAACGGCTCATGCTCACTTTATTAATCGCAGACAGATCAAACCAACGCAGGCTTTTTTAATCGCAAGCAACACTCGGCAGCCTGAATGAGTGCGCGCTTTTTTAATCGCAAGCAGCGCTTGGCAGTCCATGGCCTTGCACATTGAAGGTGTGTAGTCTTATGAAAGACGTTGACATGGGGGAGAGAATTAATGATGAGATTACTAGTCACGGGCTGTTGCAAAAAATTATCATGCTTCTTGTGATCTAGAGTGTGGACACTTGGAATGCATTAGTTGTCAGATTTGTCCCACGGGGGCAGGGCCAGAAAGCTCTAATTTGTTTTCAATGATGTGAAGCGAGGGCCTCTCTCCAGATGCAATCACCTATGCATGCATCTTGAAGGCACATGGCTCTTCGCAGGATGCCCAACATCATTGATGCAAGGAAGTGCATCAACGAGAGACATTCAATCGCACGACGAGTAAGCATTATCATTTTTTTATTTTTGACACTAAGAACGCAGTTAATGAATGCATTGAAAATTGCACGTTGCCGTGGGAATGGCACGTTCCCTTGTATTATAAAAATTGGGGAGGATTGTGCAAACTCCCCCATGTAAGGAGACTTGCATGTTTTTTTCTTTTGAAACATGAAAATGAAACAACAAACAATTAATAACATTGACATCTTGTATGGTCACGAACGTTGAGCTTGACAAAATTCTAACCCTCCTTGTGGTTTTTTGCGAGGTACCCCTTTGAAGCACTACGATCGGTATCCCATTTTTGCAAAGAACACCTCTGAACCACAACAATTGGTATCCCAAACACTCTCAGGTGAAAAAATCTAACATGCTTTGATGAAATCTCTCTCCGTGCTTCATTTCCTCTCGAATAAAAAAATCAAACAACCTTTGATGAACTCTCTCTCTCTCTCTCTCTCTCCATTTTGAATTCTCTCCTCCCATTTAATAAATATCTTAGACAAATTAATAACATCAAATAAACAAATTTTTTTCTCGTTTGAGAAGTGCTGAAATGGCATATATAGTTTTCGATATTTTACTTAATCTTGATTTGATACGAACGCAGTTAGAGCTAACAATACACTCTAGTTTGTTTATTTTTAATCTATACTTTTATTTTTATTTTTCTTATGTTATAAGGGAAAAACGCTACAACGAAAAG